>NC_092877.1:372975991-373135991 GCF_028372415.1 Notamacropus eugenii | reverse complement strand
GATCACAGGGCTTAGAATACGATACTGCAGAAGTCAAAGGAGCCAGGATTAAAACTAAGAATCACCTACCCAGAAAAACTGAGTATAATACTTCAGGGGAAAAAATGATCATGCAATGAAATAGAGGACTTGCAAGCATTCTTGTTGAAAAGATCAGGGCTGAATAGAAAATTTGACTTTCAAACACAAGAATCAAGAGAAGCATGAGAAAGTAAACAGGAAGGAGAAATCGTAAGGGAATTACTGAAGTTGAACTGTTATTCCTACATGGAAAGATTATTTTTGTAACTCTTTATACTTTTCTCAGCATTATGGTACTTGGAGGGATTATATACATATAGATCAGAGGGCACAGGAAGAGCTGAATAGGTAGGAATGATATCTAAAAAAATAAAATTAAGGAATGAGAGAGGGATATATTGGAGGAGAAGGGGAGAAAAAGAATAGGGCAAATAATCTCACATGAAAGAGTCAAGAAAAAGCTTTTTCCATGGAGTGGAAAAGGGGAGGAGATGAGAGGAAAAGAGTGAACCTTACTTAAATCACACTTGGCTTGAGGACAGAATAACATGCACTCTCAATATGGTATGAATATCTAATCTTGCACTACAGTAAAGTAGGAAAGAAGGGGTTAAGTGAGGGGAGGTGTTAGGGAAAATGAAAGAAGGGAGGGCAAATGGGAGGAGGAGTAATTAGAAGTAAACACTTTTGAAGAGGGATAGTGTCAAAAGAGAGAATAGAAAAATGGGGAGGCAGGATAGTACGGAGGGAAATATAGTTAGTCTTTCACAATATAACTGTTATGGAAGTGTTTTGCATAACTACACATTGTATAACCAATACTGAATTGCTTGTCTTCTCAGTAGTGATGGGTGAGGAGGAAGGAAGGGAGAGAAGATGGAACTCAAAGTTTTAAAAATCAATGTTAAAAATTGTTTTTACATACAACTGGGAAATAAGATATACAGGCAATGGGGTATAGAAATCTATCTTGCCCTACAAGAAAACAGAGGAGATGGGGATAAGAGAAGGGAAGGGTGTGAGAGAAGGGAGGTAAGATTGGCTGAAGTGGTAATCAGAATGCATGCTGGGATGGGCTGAGGGGGAATATGGGGAGAGAGTATGGAACTCAAAATCTTGTGGAAGTAGCTGCTGAATACTCAAATTAAATAAATAACTTTTAAAAAAATAAGTATATGCCATATAGGGGAGGAGAAAGTGAGACTGGTGACTTTGCACAGCCCTCCCTCACTTAAATTCAATTCACTTGCATATCATGGCATCAGCACAGTCATATTCAAGAAGACAGGACAAACACCAATAGCAACAATAGCCACGAAGAGCAGAAGAGATATAGAATGATAGCTAATAAGGATGGACTGACTAAGTTACGGTTTTCAGATAGTAGACAGTAAGCCAGTAGAAAGGAATGATTGAAAAATAAGTGAGAGTAGAGATAACAGAGGGGACAATCTGTTAGAGGAGATGCAATGAAATGACGTTACCCAAGCAAGCAGAGATATTAGCCTTGTTAAGGGATAATGAGACCTCATCATGTGTGAAAGGAGTGAAGGAGGAGTGTGTGGCTGAAGACTTCTGAGTAAAATATGAGATGAAGAAAAGAGACAAAGAGTACATAACAAAAGGCTTCAATTTTGTGTGTGTGTGTGTGTGTGTGTGTGTGTGTGTGTGTAATATATCACGCAAGTTTCTCAGCTGAGAGGGCAGAAGGAAAAGAAGCCACAGGACTTTGAGAAGGGCTGAAAAGTTTCAGAAGAGCCACTGTGGAGAGGGAGTAGTACGCTGGTGAGGCTGGAATAGTAGGACTGAAAAAGCAATTACAAGCCAGTTGAGGTTATGTAACACAAATTAGCAGTGGACCCAATTAGAATGACTGTAATTCTCTTCCCCTTTGCTCAGCAGCATGTGTGTACAAGTGAAGAAAGGGGATGGTGGGAACAATCCAAGGCTGAGGCTTAGCAACCCTTGACGAGAAATTCAAGAGAAGAAGTGAGTTAAAGTTGAATTGGTTCACCAAGAGGTCAAGATGGAAAAAAAGAGACTGGCTAATGAGAAGAAGATGGTCTGAAGAGAGGGGTCAAGGGATTAGAGGTCACCGCATGGGTGAAGAATAGGGTTTTGTCAAATAGGGCTGGAAGGGAGGTGAAAAGTCAATAGCTTAGGTTTAGATGAGAGGTATAGGAATTCCTGACCATGGGGAAGTGGTACACTTGTAGGTGATGCCAAGGTCAAAGGTACGACCATCTTTGTATGTGGCTGAGATAAAGTAAAGGAAGTCACAGGAAATGAGTAGCTTGACGTTAAGGTCTTTTGAGGGAAAGCTGATGTTTGAAATGTTGAAGTTTCCTAGTACAAGGGCTAAGGTTGGGGAGGAAAGAAAAATTGTGAACTATATGCTGAACTCATTGAAGAAGGAGAAGGATTGGACCTTGGAGTCTGTAAACCAAAGCTACCAGGATTCTGATTGGATGACAAGTATAAACATCAAGAACCTCAAAGAAATAGAGACTGATGGAGGCAGAGAGAGAACCTGAAAGTACTAATGAAGAGCAAGGAGTAATCCAACTTCAGACTCAGCCAATAAGCTGAAAAGAATGAGAGAAAGCATAGTCAATAGTGGAGAGGGCAACAAAGGGGGGGGGGGGGCCGCAGATTTCAGATTAACTGGTAGACAGGAGAGGGAATGAGACTAAACTGATAGAATGGTTTGGATTAATTTTTTTAAATCATCTTAATAACCTGAGTTCCATTTAATTTAATTTGTAACTAAATAAATATGTGAAGGTTTTCTCTGATAGGAGTTTATCATATATAGAGATATATACACACACATATATATACATACACATATATATATATATGTGCGTGTATATTACACACACACACATACACATACACACTCACACACTGCAGCCATTCCATAATGGAAAAATAGTCAAAGGATATAAGCAAACAGTTCTCAAAAGAAGAATTGTAGCATATTCACGGAACATATTCAGCACACATACACACACATACACACACACACACACACACACACACACACACACACACAATGCTCCATATCACTATTTGGAGAACTACAAATCAAATGAACCCTGAGGTTTCTCCTCATACCCTCCAAATTGGCAAAGTTGTCAAAAAAAGGCAATAGCCAATGTTGAAGTGGCTGTGGAATGATAGACACACTAATTTGTTAATCAATCTGTGAAACTGTACCATCATTTTGGAAAGCAATTTGAAATTAGAGATTAAAGTGACTAAACTGTCCAAATTACTGGGCTGACCCTAAGAAAACCATCAGGAAGAAGAAACTGTCTCCCCCGCCACCATTATTTACAGCAGTACTTTCTATAACAGCAAAGAACCAGAAACAAAATAGATCCTCAATGACTGGAGAATATTTAAGTGAACTGTGGCACATGTATGTAGTGGAATACTATTGTGCCATAAGAAATGATGTATGTGATGAATACAAAGAAGCCTGGAAGATCTACATGAACTGATGTAGAATGAAGTAAGAAAAGCCAAGAACCTACAGCAGTGCAAATGGAAAGAACAACCACACACCCAAAAAAATCAAAAGTGAATTAATAAATATAAAGATCGAGCAGGACTCAATTGAAAAGAGATGAGAGGACAACCCTAATCCACTTCTTCATGGAGGTAAGAGGTCTACATGTGTTAAACACTGCACAGGTATTCAGTCTACTTTAATATATTAATCAATTCTGCTGGGTTGGGAAGTTTCCTCTTTAAAAATACTATTTGTTTTATGGGATCTTCTCTGGGAGGGTGAAGTTAGGGACACTCAGGATAACTGTGATAGTGTAAGAAACAAAAGACAGCAATAAAAAACATTTAAAAAAGGACATGTGTTAAGGTCCCTCCTCCCTCATCACCATAAAGCACCTTTTAAACATTTCAGTGAGTTTTTTAAAAAGATCTTTTCCCCTCCCTTTTTTCCCTTTTAGGTTAGAACTAGAATGTAAGCTTTAAGTCTCACCATTAGAAAGAACAAGAGACTTGGAATCAAATGACCTGAGCCCCAGCTCTTCCACTTATGTGCCAGAGGGTGATTCATTCGTCCTCTCTGAGCTTTAATTCTGTCACCTACCCACCTCCTTAAGGGCATTTTAAAAGTGTATGGCCACCTCTGAAGCACAACATAAATGTAAGCCATGATCAACGTTACTAGACCCCATCTTGCTGCGGTGGTCTGTTCTATGCAACTCTTACTTATCGGGGCTGCCTTTGTTAAGGGGATTTTCCTCATGATCCTAGTAACTATTAAGGGGACTACAACTTCTTTTCAATAAGAGCATAAGTAATTACTCTGTAATTTAAAACACATTTTTAAATATAGATAGATGGATACACACACGTACAAAGCACACCTGTAAGATATTCTTCTACCTTCCTATTAAAAACTGTTTTAAAGTTTTTCTGTTTTAAATAGATGCATGAGAACAAGTAGCTACTTATTAGGAAAGACAAAATGTTTTAAAGACACACATATTAAATGCCTATAAATCTCCTCAGATTTATTTACATGCTCACAGAATAATCTTGTGAAATGAGAGATAATAATCTGAAAAAGTTGAGATAAAAAGAAATAAAGATGACATATACCTTCTGGCAAGATCAATCAACTCTCAAGATGAAATCAAAGTGTTACAATTCATGTTCAAATATTAATAAAAGACTGCCTCCAAAACCTGTTGCTACTAGAACATAAATCCCTCTTAAAGAAAGAAGGCTGCCATGTCCTGCACTGGCTGCCATTTTAAATGTAGCACTTGGAGTCGGTTCCCAATTCACTTATGAGAGTCCCAGACAAACTAACTCAGATTCAAGATATTCTAAAGGTCTATATTACCTCCAAATCATAGGTCACAATCCCCAATTAAAGTGTTAACTTTTCCTAATCATTGGGGTAACAAATAACTCAAAGCTACAACATTTATGCAACAGAATAGAATATATATTTATATAAGCATATAAATGCCTTCTATGTGTCAGGTAGTGTTAAACTTTTTAACAAAATATTTCATTTGGTCCTCACATATAGGTCTTACATGGCAGATAGGTCTTATTATGATCCTTATTTTACCACTGAGAAAACTAAGGCAAACAGAGGTTGTATGATTTGCCCAGGGTCACACAGTAGCAAATGTCTAAGACTCAGGACTTCCTGACACCAGTGCCAACACTCTAGTCACTGTACCACCTAGCTGCCCCATATATACGTACATACACACATATACACATACACACACACACACAATGTACCAATATGTCAGTGTTAGTAAATAATGTCTAAGATTAAGTAGAAAATCAATAAGGTTTAAACACAAAATGAATAAAAGTAAATGAAAATAGTGCTTTAAAAACAAGAAAAAATTCTGTTCAAATAATTCAAACTTCAATTAGATGTCAAACACAGCTTTATTCACACCCATAACAAGAAAAGAATTGGTCAAATGCTCTGATTTGGTGGGATCTGTGTTAGCTGGTCCAAAAAACTTTTTCATTTTGTTAAAAAGTAGAATGAACACACTGAGTTTAAAAACTTTCCACAAAAAAGGAATTTGCTTTCAGCTACCCAAGAGGTGTTAGAATTAAACATTCAACAAAAAAAAGTTTGCTTATGTACATTTCATTCAGTTGGCTTTTTTTAAACTGTCATATCATTTCACCTCATTATATTATTGTGATGATGGTACTACCACTGAACAACAATTAACATTTATCTGTTCTTTTCTATGGTAACCTTTCATAAAGATTCAGTTCACAATGAGAGATCTGCTGTAGAGATCATACTTCAATTAACAGACATACCAACTTTAGGTTCTAGAACTCCACCTCCATCCCCAAAGAAGTTTCATAGGATGTTAACAGTTAAGTACATTTAACACAATGGATCTGGATTGGTAGTTTATTGTAATAATGATGAGAAGCTGGAAGGGCAAAAGAAAGGGGGCATTTACCAGAGGGATAATGTGACAATTTCCTGGTCACATGTGACTGAATTTATAAATCTTATTTTTAGTTTATTGCTTTGGCACAAAGAATTACTATTATAAATTTACACATGCACACATGCTCACACGAAGCCTAGGCTTTGCATCTCTGCTTAGAATAGTGGAGAATATCAAACATAATGCCAGGGGAAAATACCACGAAGTTTATATTTTCAGATTATGCAACTTAACACTTTTAACATCTAAGCTATCAGTATCCTATAAAGCTATTATATTTTTAACTAACATTTTCTTAAGAAATCCATAATTTGTTCCTTCTCACCTGTTTTCACTCATCCAAATGGACCCTTTCCTGGAATTCATGGTGTAATAGTTAAAATTAAGATAGACTGAGGCACGAAGTTCTGAGCATGATCAATTTATTTACCAATAGCTTCCCAGCTAAGACCTCAAATGAGGGGGACAATTCTCTTTTATAGTTTTGAGGAGCAAAGAACAAAGAACAGGACTTCACAGGCAGGAACAAGTTAAGATCGGTTAAGAGTCAGACACCACACAAGGCAAAAATCAGTGTAATTAGCTGGAAATTGGGAAGGAGAGACTAGTAACCCTCCCACCCTGCCCTCAGTCTGCTGCGAGGTTAGAGTGATGGGCCACAACAAAACAGACATCCTTCAAAGGTGACACACTTCCTTGTCATAACAACACAAGTGATGAATAAGAGAATTCGATTTCTTACAAGACAGCTAAATTTTTTAACTAAGTTCAGAGACAAAGAATTATGACTTTGCCAGTACAGGACAGAATCAATTAACTGTAAATAAGATCAATAATAAGGACACAGAATCAGTCTGATTATTTCAATAAATAAGCAGGTAAGTGATGCATGGAATAAAGTCACTTTTCTCACGTAATTCCAAAGTGTTTTCCTGAATGATCAGCTTAATGAAAACCACGACTTTACCAACTGTGTATTGGTGTACCTGTTTTCTCACATACCTAAGAGTGACTGAGAAAATGTCTTTTCCACCCTTAACCATTTGGTGGGTATGAAGTGAAACCTTAGAGATGCTTGAATTCGCATTTTTCTTACTATTAGTGGTGTTGATTGTGCTTTTGTATGGTTGTTTCTATTTTGCAATTTTTCCTTGACTATCATGAAGATGGAAATATGTAACATGGAATATGCTACGGTGCTTGACAATGTCAGGACAGCCGGCATACAAATCTCATTTCATGTCTGTAAATAGGCTCAGTTTATAGAACGTGCATAACACTTTATCTGTCTTACCTCCTGCATGGGATTTTTGTGAGACTGTAAATTGTGAAGGACTATTATGAAGCCTTCCTTCAGCACTACTGTTCACATTGGTCTCTATCTTCTCTTAATTCCTATATCCCTAATAGTCCGTTTCACATAACAGGGGGATGAGACCAGACTTAACAGTGTAAAGGAGTCACTTCTATCTGGCTTGAGAAAATCTAAACAGTTTTAAGTTTCAGTGTGCCCTTTTACTTCAAAAATTGGTAATTACTACAAATCAAGGCTTGACTCTTTTGTCTAAACTTAAGCAAGTTTTAAAAATGCAAATTAAATGTAAAAGTGTGTACAAATTTAAATTTAAAAATATCTATGCATTCTTTCCCAAGAGCTCCCTTATTAAACATTTACCAGCACACCCTAAATTGCTCTACAAACACTGCCTGAGTTCCGTAGGAACACAATAGAAGGCTCAGGGAATGAAGTCAACACCATACCAGAGGTTTGGTGACAGCAGGCTAAAAATAAGACTAACAATCATAACTTGCACTTAAGTAGCACTTCAAGGTTTGCATTCCATCCATTATCTCCCTTGAGTCTCACAACATCGTTGAACTAGACCTCTAATTTCACTGGTTTATGAAGAAGCTCTGAGAACTTCCATCAACGCAGGCCAACACTTCCTTTGCAAACAGTACTGTCTCAGATTGCCTGGGTTACTAAGAAGTCATGTAACTTGAATAGGGTCGTGCAGCCAGTACACTACTGAGAAGAGACTAGAACCCAGGTATTCCTGGCTCTGAGGTCAACTCTCTATCCACTGCACCATGCCTTCTCCCCGCATACACAATATAGAACTTAATTGTTTTTCTTACAGTGAGAAGCAATGTGGTACAGTAGATAGATTTGCCATATGATAGAAACCTAGTAACAAAAATTTTTGAAAGGAAAATATAAAATACCAAGAAAAAATAACTATCGTATTTTTAGTAAAAGAAATCAATATCATTGAACTCAAAAACTTCTCAAAATATACGTTTGGTGGGAAATGATTACGACAGAATTGTGCTCAGTGATGGTAGAGGAAAGGGAAGAATATAGATTCTGCAATAGCAGAGGTTTGGGGATGCTTTTAATTCCTTAAGAAATTAATTTCTTAATTGCCATATTTTGAAAATTGTAATGTTGAATTCAAACTCTCAACTGATCTTTGGTTTACATACAGCTTTGATTCTTAGGAGACCAGAATTCCATAACTGGAGCCATGTAGCCTTACTAGAAGAATACCACTCCTAAGTATGTCTAGATCTAAATTTATTTATTGATCTTTATTTGTTTATTTACTTGAGAGCAGTCTGGGATTGTTGAAAGCTGTGAATAATAGTCGAGATGCAGCACAGCCTTCTCACCTTTTCCTGGTCCATTCTGGTCCCTCTGGTAGTGCACATCCAAAATACATACAGTTGGACCAACTCACTGGGTCATTCATCCAATAACCCAAAGCATAGGCAAATTCATACTAAG
This sequence comes from Notamacropus eugenii, assembly GCF_028372415.1. Taxonomy (NCBI): domain Eukaryota; kingdom Metazoa; phylum Chordata; class Mammalia; order Diprotodontia; family Macropodidae; genus Notamacropus; species Notamacropus eugenii. The sequence goes on along the minus strand of NC_092877.1, from coordinate 373,127,201 downwards.
ATGAACATAAAACATTTCCATAAACATTTCATATACCACTGAAAACATTTAGGCCATTCACCAAGAGTTCCCTCTTGTCCCTCCTCATCACACTCATTCAGATGCCTTCCACCACTATTTCCCCCTTCACCTTTGTCTCCTATGAAGCGGTGCCCTTCTTCTTCCCAAGGCAAACCCCTCTACGTGCACAAATGTTATCATTCAATCCCCTCTTCTTCAGATTGTCCTCCTTCAGAGGACATTCTTTCCTCTCTCCTTGTATACTGACTGCTTCCTTATTGTCGATAAACACAACTGTGTCCTTTGTCTCTGAAAAACCCTCACTTCATCCATCCCCACTGTGTAAATCTCTCCTCCCTTTAATGGCTAAGTCCTTGAGAAGGCCATCTTACAACTGGAGTTTCCATATCTCTGTATCTCTCCTTTAACTCTCTACAGTCTGGCTTCCCAGTTGTCACCATTCAACTGGAAGTGCTCTCTTAAAAGTTTTCAAGAGCTCCTGATTGTTTAATCTAATGGCTTTTTCTTCAGTAATCATCCTTGATCTCTCTTTAGCCTTTAATACTATCAGTCACCTTTTTGGCCTTTGATGGTCTCTTCTCTGTCTTTTGTAAAACAGTTCTCTCCCGGTTTTCTTCCTAGCTGACAAACCTTTCTCAATCTCCTTTGCTGGCTATTTACCCAGGTCTTTCCCTAGGCTCTGTCCTGGGTCATCTGCTTTTCTCCCTCTATACTATGTTGCCAAGTGATGTGATCAGCTTCCACGGATTCCCTTATCATCTCTATGAAGATGATTCTAAGATCAATTAGCCCAAGCTTAATCTCTCTCCTGACCTCATTTCATATCTCTATACTGGACATCTCAAATAGAATGTCTCATGGATATCTTAAACTCAACATGTCCAAAATAAAACTCATTATCTCCCCCTTCAATTCCTTCCTTTTCCCCAATTTCCGTATTACTGCTGAGGGTACCACCATCCTTCCAGTCATTCAGGCTAGCAAATCTAAATGTTATCCTCACCTCCTCCTTCTCTCATCACATCCCCACCCTATATCCAATTTATTGCAAAGTTAAGTTGAATCTACCCTCTTAATCTCTAACTCTCTGAAACATCCTGGTGTGTATGTCCTCACTGCCTCACTCCTAGACTACTGCAATAACATTGTAGTTAGTCTTCTTGCCTTAACAGTCCAGTCCATTCATTACACAGGGGTCAGACTGATCTTCCAGAAGTGCAAGTCTGACCATGTCACTCCCTCTACCCATTTAATAAACTCTGTTTATAAACCCTATTACCTACAGAATCAAATGTAAAATTCTGCTCAGCTTTTAGGCTAACCTTTCCAATCTTCTTATATCTTACTCTCTTCCATATCTACAATCCAACAACACTGGCCTCCCTTTCCTTGGACAGCAACTCAATCTTCTGAGTATTTTCACTGCCTAGAACTCTTTCCTTCCTCTTCTCTACCTCACAGCTTCCCTGACTTCCTTCAAGTCTCAGCTAGAGTCCCACCATCTGCAGGAAGCCTTTTCTGGTCCTACTTAACTTTATGAAATTATCTGCCACATTATCCTGTATATATCTTGTTTCTATATAAGTATTTGCATGTTATCTCCCCCCATTATTAAAGTGTGTTCTTTGAAGGCAGGGATTGTTTTGGAGTTTTGAGGCTGGTTTTCTCCTACTCTTTGCCCCAGTGCTTAGCATAGGGCTTGGCACAAAGCAGATGCTTTAAAAATGCTTGCTGCCTTGATTTTTTTCCCCCCATTTAAGGTACTAGCCTTTATTAACCAACTTTATTACCAATTCTTTAGATAGTTCCATTAAAACCTGAGAATGAAAGACAAAGTTGAAAGGGGCCAAACGAAACTTAACCAAGTCTCACATAAAGAATTTTTGTCCCAAGATGATTACGCTACTTTACAATCTTAATATGAATTTCTTTTAGATATCTATTTTAATGTAAAGAAAGCAACATTTCTATCAAAAAAATGAACTTGTGCGATAAACTTTTGCAGGACACTTTATTCTTTCTTCATTTTTAATTTTAATCTCTGAAAATTAAATATAAGATAACATTTTAAATTTCCATTTTTGATTTGGGGTTAGAATTTTGTTGCTGTTACTGTTCCTTGGTTTTGTTTTTATGTGAGCTCTGGGATTTCATCTCTGGAGGCGACTCCCAGTAAGGGTTAACTCCCTCAGACTGTCAGACTAGTATCTGTTCTACAATTCATATGTTTAGAGATCTACCTGGGGCACTAAGATTTTAAGATAAAGTTTCTGTCAAAGGCAGAGATTTGAACCCAGTACATTCAAGCCAGTACTCTAATTACAACAAGCTGTCTTTCAAAGGTTAGTATTTAATATGGACTCAGCTCAGGCAAACTACATTTTAAAGTGAAATAAAGCAAATCAATTTAGCTGTTTAAATAATATTAAACAAATGTATGTACCAGGCACTGTACTAAACTCTGCAGATACACAGAAAGCCAAAAGTTTGTCCCTACTTGCAAAGAGCTCATAGTCTACTGAAGGAGAAAAACATGTAAAACAACTACATGCAAGTAAGCTACATACAGGATAAAGTGGGGATAATAATTGTAAAATTTTATAAATTCCGTACTGAGAAATTTAAAACATGTCTACTGTCTTACATGCTAGAAGGCTGTCTTTTTAAAGCAAGGATTTATTAATTTTAAAGGAAAAATACATCAAAATAATAATCTATTTGGTAAATATAACAGCTCAAAGCAAAAACTGGAAGACAGGATCCAAAGGCAGAACCAGTCACAAACTGATCACAGCACATTAAAACTAGACAGTTAAAAAAAACAAAACAAAATAAAACAAAAAAAAAACAAACCAGGCAGCTATCTATAAGGGTGATGAAAGGAGCCACTGTTAATTCTGAAAATTCCAAGGAAAAGTATAACAATGAATGAAAAAGTCCTATAGATACTGTCTTTACCTTGGCAACAATCATTGGATTTAGGAAGTATTAAAATATACAGTGATTTAGTAAAAAAAAAAAAAATTCATGTCCCTTCACAAAGATCTTATTCAGATTGTTGCATAATGGTGTGGATGTGACTCTGGGTTTATGAAAGTAATACCAATGAAACATAATCTTTAAAATGTTCTACCACACTTGAAAGGTATCAAGAGGTTTGGCTTAGAAGATCTCTACCTTCCCCTCCAGTTCTAAATCCTGAGACTTTTCTCACCTACCTTTCTACCATCCCACCATGCCCAAGCCTAGTGTCTTCAGACATGTCAGTGTACCTGTACAAAAATGGTCCTGGCAAATGATTCACTGTGACTTTTTCTGGATTTCTCTATCTATCAGAATTCAGTCTGGTTGCATTTTCTAGTTCTATCTGGAGTTTTATGGAGGGGAGCTTGGCTGCACTGCTTCCTTTCCACCTCTAAAACTCTGAACACTTAAAGACAGAAATATAACTTGCTAAAGAAGCTAATGAGGTAAAAATCAGATCAGAAATCAGAGTTCTCAATGTAAAAATCATACAAACAAAATAATTTAGAGCCGAGAACAGAGAACCTATTCAAAGTAATAGAGGCTTTTTAGAAAGACACTTAGATTTATTCAAAAATATACAAGAAAAAAGTGGTCAAAAAGTAAAAATACATTTAACAGAACTTCTATACAATCCAAAATGGCTAACCTTAAAAACTGAATATGCATAGAATTTAATAATTACAGGTTTACTAAAAATGATAACTTTATAACTAAATTTCACCCAAAAAAACTGCATAGAAATTTTGAATACAGATAGCAAAGCACTGATAAAGTTATTCATACATCATTGCCAGAGTTTAAATTCATATTTAAGAGCATTTGTTACATTTTGGAATTTAAATGCCAAACAAATTTTACAATCACCTATGAAAAAGGCCTTTAACTATACAACAATGTTATTTTGAGTAGATCAGGAATGCTCTGCAGCCATCAAAAAAAATCAAGAGAGACTGAAATACAGTATTTAAAAAAACAAAAGATGGTTCAACATTAGGAAAAAATTGATACAATCATGTTAAAAACAGAAAGTGGTTATTATTCTCTCCTTTAATGTGATTATATATATTTAAAACCAAAAACTAGCATTACTTGCAAAGGAGAAGCACGAGAAACTTGACACAGTCATATTAAAGACAAAAACAAAACAATAATTCTTTTTAAAAAAAAAATAAAAAGGATAACCACAAAAAGTGGTTTTTTTGTGTGTCTTTTAATGTGATTATATATCATATTATATATATATGTGTATATATATATTTAAAATATAGTTAAAATGAAAAACTAGCATTACTTGCAAAGGAGAAGCATGGGAAACTCTCCCCAAAAATACAGGAATAAAGCAAGGATGCCATGTCAAAACATGATCCCAGAAATGCTAGCAACGTCAATAAGATAATGGAAAGTAACTAAAGACGCATCACTGACAAAGAGGAGAAAAAAATTATCCCTATTAAAAGATAGTTCATTTAGAACACATCATAGAATCAGCAAAAAAGATCCTGGAGATGATTAGTGGCCTCAGTAAGAATCAAGATACAAAAAAACCCCACAAAAATCAAAAGCAATTCTATATAGCAATAACAAAAACTAGTAGGAAATGACAGAAAAACAGCATTCAAAAATGCACAAAATATCAAAGTCCCTTTGATGACACTAAAAACACATATAGTGTATATGTGTGAATACGGATATTCATATGTATGTATGTATGTATGTATGAGAGATTTCCTTACAAAAATAATGGAAGAAAATAAATGAATATTTATTTGATTCCTGTGGTTGAGCTACATAAATATTGTACAAATGACGAAATTACTTGAATCAATTTACAAATGCAGTGCTACTGAGACTATTTCATTTTTTTTGTATTCTCACAATGTCTGACATAAACCAGATGCTTAATAAATGCTTACTTAGGGGAAAAATAAATGGAAAAAAAAAACCAAATGCAGTGTTAGATGAGTTGGACTAAGGTTAGGTCCTAATTAGTATAAATAATAAATCCCCTGAAATATTTACATGTTCAAATTCATATTATTTGAAGTTGTAACTATATAAAACTAGGTCACTGGTTCCAAACCAAAGGAAAGATGCAGTGTCTGAATAAAGCAATGAAAAATTTGTTATTTGCACTACCAAGAACTTGTTTTTGTTTTTCAAAATTTATTTTTAGTTTACAACAGATACTACTACAAGATTCTGAGTTCCATATTCTCTCCCCATATTCCCCTTAGTCCACCCCAAGACAGCGTGCATTCTGATTACCACTTCAGCCAATCTTACCTCACTTCTCTCACACCCTTCCCTTCTCTTATCCTCATCTCCTCTATTTTCTTGTAGGGCAAGATAGATTTCTATACCCCATTGCCCATATATCTTATTTCCCAGTTGTATGTAAAAACAATTTTTGACATTGGTTTTTAAAACTTTGAGTTCCATCTTCTCTCCCTTCCTTCCTCCTCATCCATCACTACTGAAAAGACAAGCAATTCAATATAGGTTATACATGTGTAGTTATGCAAAACACTTCCATAACAGTTATATTGTGAAAGACTAACTATATTTCCTTCCATACTATTCTGCTCCCCCCATTTTTCTATTCTCTCTTTTGACACTATCCCTCTTCAAAAGTGTTTACTTCTAATTACTCCTCCCATTTGCCCTCCCTTCTTACATTCTCCTTAACCCCCCCCCACTTAACCCCTTCCCCCCTAATTTACTGTAGTGCAAGATTAGATGTTCATACCATATTGAGAGTGCATGTTATTCTGTCCTTAAGCCAAATGTGATTAAAGTAAGGTTCACTCTTTTCCTCTCACCTCCTCCCCTTTTCCACTCCATGGAAAAAGCTTTTTCTTGACACTTTCATGTGAGATTATTTGCCCTATTCTTTTTCTCCCCTTCTCCTCCAATATATCCTTCTCTCATTCCTTAATTTTATTTTTTTAGATATCATTCCTACCTATTCAACTCTTCCTGTGCCCTCTGGTCTATATGTATATAATCGCTCCAACTACTATAATGCTGAGAAAAGCATAAAGGGTTACAAAAATAATCTTTCCATGTAGGAGTAACAGTTCAACTTTAGTAAGTCCCTTATGATTTCTCTTTCCTGTTTACTTTCTCATGCTTCTCTTGATTTTTGTGTTTGAAAGTCAAATTTCTATTCAGCTCTGATCTTTTCAACAAGAATGCTTGCAAATCTTCTATTTCATTGCATGATCATTTCTTCCCCTGAAGTATTATACTCAGTTTTTCTGGGTAGGTGATTCTTAGTTTTAATCCTGGCTCCTTTGACTTCTGTAGTATTATATTCTCAGATCTGTGATCCCGTAATGCAGCTGCTGCTAGATCTTGTGTTATCCTGATTGTATAATACTCAATATTCAAATTGTTTCTTTCTGGCTCCTTGCAATATTCTCTTCTTGACCTGGGAGTTTTGGAATTTGGCTACCATATTCCTAGGAGTTTTACTTTTGGGATCTCTTTCAGGAGGTGATTTGTGGATTCTTTCAATATCTATTTTACCCTCTAGTTCTACAATGCAAGAGTAGTCTTTCTTGATAATTTCTTGAAAGATGATGTCCAGGCTCATTTTGTGATCATGGCTTTCAGGTAGTCCCATAATTTTTAAATTGTCTCTCTTGGATCTGTTTTCCAGGTCAGTTGTTTTCCCAATGAGATATTTCATATTGTCTGCTTTTTTTCATTCCTTTGGCTTTGTTTTATAATTTCTTGATTTTTCATACAGTCATTAGCTTCCATCTGCTCCATTCTAATCTTAAAGGAATTATTTTCTTCACTGAGCTTTTGAATTTACTTTTTTATCTGGCCAATTCTGCTTTTTAGGACATTCTTCTCCTCGTTGAGTTTTTGGATCTCCTTTGCCATTTGGCTTAGTCTCATTTTTAAAGTGTTATTTTCTTCAGCCTTTTTTGGGGTCTCCTTTAGCAAGCTGTTGATTCGCTTTTCATGATTTTCATGTGTCACTCTCATTTCTCTTCCCAATTTTTACTCTACTTCTCTTACTTGTCAAAATCCTTTCTGAGATCTTCCATGGCCTGAGACCAATTCATATTTTTCTTGGAGGCTTTGAATGTAGGAGCTTTGACTTTGTTGTCTTCTGTTTGAATACTTTGGTCTTCCTTGTCACCAAAGTAAGATTCTATGGTCTGATTCTTTTTCTGGTTTTTGCTCATTTCCCCAGTTATTTACTTGACTTTTGAGTTCTATGTCAATGTAGTTCTCTGCTTCCACTGGGGATGGGAAGTATACTGTCAGTCACTTGATTCCCTCATAATCTGTGGGCCTAGAGCTGCAGAAACAGCTGCTGTCCCTGCCCCAGCTGCTGTTGCTGCAGGTTTCTCCTCTGTGGGCTCCTCCACTCCCTTCTCACACAGGTCCCACAGGTTTTTTTCCACTGACCTTGCAATTTGTCCTCACCGTTTTGGGGCTGTGAATTCTGAAAACTGCCACAGGTGCCCAAGATTCAGTCCCCTCAAAGCCTGTTTAGGTCATGTCTGTGCTGGTGTGCCCTATGCTGTACTGTGCCTTGCTCCCAGTCTGGCGCAATAGACCCTTCCAGTGACCTCTCACACTGTCTTAGACTGGAGATTTGCTTCGTTCCCTCATTCTGTGAGTTCTGCAGCTCCAGAATTTGTTTAGAGTCATTTTTTACAGGTATTTGGCTGGGTTTGAGGGGAGAGAACTAGCAAGTACATGTTGTTACTCCATCATCTTGGCTCTGCCCCACCCCCAGACCTAATTATCAAACCAAGGTGTTATTGTATAGAGCTATGCCAAATCATAACTAAATTACTCTAGATGAAAAAATGTTTCTCCCTGTTTCAGTCCAATTCCTCTGCTCCTATAATCCAATACAAGCTCCTCTTTTTGGCAGTAAAGTGTTTCACAGGCTGATGTCCTTCTGCGTTTTCAGGTATATTATACTTTTTTTCACCTTAACCCACTCTACAATCCAGTCAAACTGGTGACTGTCCCTTTGCACAGGTTATGCTGGGAACACACAACCTCACCACATCTGACTCTACAAATTCCTAGTTTCCTACAATGCTCAGTTTGCTTTCATTTAATTTTATTTTATTTTGCTATAAATTATAAGCTCCTTAAGTGTCTGGCACAAAGAAGGCACCTGTTAAATACTTGTTGATTAATTAAATATATTTGGATCGTCAAAAAAACCCCTCAATTCTTACCCTTATTGACTTCTCTGCAGCCTGTGACACCACTGTTGACTACCTTCTTCTCAGGGATATTCCCTCTTCTCTAGGTTTCCATGATACTCATTTCTCTTGGTTTTCTCAAGTATCTATTAAATACTCACTTATCATTCTCAGTCTCCCATTTACCATGTGATATACACTACTATGGGCATATACTAAAGCTTTGTCCTCTGTCTTCTCTTTTCTCTCCATCAGTTCAGTTATGAACCTATGATCTCTATGCAGATCATTCCCAGATCTAATGCATATATGCAGCTCTAATCTCTACTCTGATCTTCAATTCCCTATCACCAAGTGCCTACTAGACATTTCAACGTGGATGTCCCATAGCAGTATGTCCAAAAGAAAATTCATCATCTTTTCCTCAAAGCTTCTATTCCTCTTCCAAACTTCACTACTCCTTCTAAGAGCACCACCATCCTTCCAGTCACTCAGGCTCACAACCTCTTTCTTCTCTCTCCACATTCTCACTCCATAAATCTAATCATTTGTTAAATCTTGTCAATTTCCATTTTCACACCTCTCCTATGTGTCCCTTTCTCTTCAATCATATAGTCATCACCTCTCACCCAAACTTATGTAACAGTCTCGTAATTGCTCTCTCTTCCTGAAGTCTCTTCCCAATCTAATCCATCACCCATATAGATGCCAAAATATTTTACCTAAAATGCTGTCATGTCATTCCCCATTCCCCTTCCCATCCTACCTACATATATTCAATTAGCTCCAGTAGCTTTCTATTACTTCTAGGATCAAAACTTCTCACAACTTGGGCCCTTTTTATCTTTTCAGACTTTTACCTATCACTCATATCCATGCATTCTACAGACTAGTCACACTAGCCTTTGAGTTAGATCTGATTGGATCTGTCAAACTAACTACCTTGTGGTGCTTCATTCCTCACCTACAACCACAACACAATAAGAAGAGCCTTCATTCTACATTCACTGTAGAATGGGTTTGTGATTCACTAAGGGAAAGGACTTGTGATTTCATTTGTATAAAGAATTCCCAGGTGAGGAAATGCTCTCTACCAATTCAAGTCATTACCTTTTCTGCTGTTTAGTCTTAAAAAGTTACCTTGAGCACTAAGAGTTTAAGTGATTTGCCCCAGTTAACAAAGCCACCACATGTCAGGTGGGACTAGAACCCAAATCTTCATGGCTTTGAGGTCAGCTTTCTATCCAATATATCATGACAGAGGATTAGAGCTGGGTCAAAAGGAGGTTTTTACATGAAACAAACTGCAAACAATTAGGAATCAGCATAAATACTTTGTTATCTTAACGCTGACTTAGGGCTATGATGGAGAACACTCATAGCCTAGATTTGACCCATTGCTTCTTTCACCTAGTAGCCCATAGCATCTATTTTAAAAGATACTGAAGACAATAGATTTAATAGGAGTTTTGGTGAATCTTATTTATCACCACCACATGTTTATGGGTAGTAACTATGGTTTAGTAGGTAAAGTTCAGACCTGTGATATCAGTGGTACAGAGAACTCCAACGGATAAAAAAAGAAAACACACGCACACCCTCTGCCAATATGGATCTTTGACTGTTCTGCAACTTATAGTCTTAGAGAATCAGCTGGGGTCATTCATCCATCAAGCAGCTAGTATTTATTAGGTAACTACTATGTGCCAGGCACTTAACTAGGTCTTTGAGATACAAAGACAAAACTGAAAAAGTTCGTGACTTCAAGAACCCTTTTTCTCAAAGAACAGACCAATAAGAGATTAAGTAATTGCTTAGCACCACACAGCCAGTATGTGCAGAAGCAGGACTGGACTTCAGATCTTCCTGATTCCCAGGCTAGTTCTTGATCCACTACATCATCCTGCATCTCATTATACACTATTAGAACTGGAATCTGTTTTTATTGTTCAGCGGTGTCCAACTCTTCATGACGTCATGGACCATCATGGACAAATGGACCATTATGGCCAAAGGGTTTTCTTGGCAACGATACTAGAGTGGCTTGCCATTTATTTTTCCAGTTAAGGCCAACAGAGCTGAAATGACTTGCCCAGGGTCACACAGCTAATAAGTGTCTGAGGCTGGATTTGAACTCATCCTCCTGATTCTAGGACCAATACTCTATCCATTGAACCATCTGGCTGCCTCTTAGAACTGGAATAGCAACCACCACTTAATTTTAAATCCTATTCTAAGAATTTCAATGATTTCTTTTCAAATGTGAATGGCTAACAAGGGAATTTTTACCTTAATAGTATTTTATTTTTTCCCAATTACATGTAAAGATGGTTTTCAACATTCACTTTTATAAGACTGAGTTTAAAATGTTTTTCTCGTTCCCCTTTCTGAAGAAGGCACGCAATCTGATACAGACCATACATGTACAATCATATTAAACATATTTCCACATTAGTCATGCAGTGAAAGAAGAATCAGAACAAAAGGGAAAAAACCATGAGGAAGAAAAAAGAGAAAATAGCGTGCTTTTGATCTGCATTCAGGCTTCATAATTCTTTCTCTGAATGTGGATAGCATATTCTATCTTAGAGTCTTCTGGAATTGTCTTAGAACACTGTACTGCTGAGAAGAGCTAAGTCTATCACAGTTGGTTATCACATGGTGTGGCTGTACTGTGTACAGTGTTCTCCTGCTTTTGCTCACTTCACTTGGCATCAGTTCATGTAAGTCTTTCCAGGTTTTTCTGAAGTATGCCTGCTTATCATTTTTATAGAACAATAGTATTCCATTACATACATATACGTAATATATATTATATATATTATGTATTATATATTATATACATATATCACATGTACATATGTATTATACATATGTATATATTTTATATATATCTCTCACAACTTATTCAGCCATTCCCCAATTGATGGAGATACCCTCAATTTCCAATTCTTGGCCACCACAAAAAAAAGAGTTGCTATAAATATTTTTGAACACATGGTCTTTTTCACATTTTTATGATCTCTTTGGGATATGGCCCTACTAGTGGTATTGCTGGGTCAAAGGGGATGTACAGCTTTATAGCCCTTTGGACATAGTTCCAAATTGCTCTCCAGATTGGTTGGATCAGTTCACAACTCCACCAACAGTACATTCATTAGTGTTCCTATTTTTCCCACATCTCTAATCTTTATCATTTTCTTTATCTGTCATATTAGCCAATCTGATAGATGTGAGTTGGTACCTCAGAGCTGTCTTAATTTTCATTTCTCTAATCAATACTGATTTACAGCATTTTTTCATATGTCTATAATGGCTTTAACTTCTTCATCTGAAAACTGCTTGTTCATATCCTTTGACCATTCATCAACAGGAGAATGACTTAAGTTCTTATAAATTTAACTCAGTTCTCTATATATTTTAGAAATGAGGCCTTTATCGGAGATAATGGCTGTAGAAGTTGTTTCCCAACTTTCTGCTTCCCTTCTAATCTTGGCTACACTGGCTTTGTGCAAAAGCTTTTTAATTTAATGTAATCAAAATAATCCATACTGCATTTCAAAATGCTTTCTATCTTCTGATAAATTCTTCCCTTCTCCATAGGCCTGACATGTAAACTATTCCTTACTGTTCTAATTTGCTTATGGTATCATCCTTTATGTCTAAATCATGTACCCATTTTTGACTTTATCTTGGTACATGGTATAAGGGGTTAGTCTAAACCTAGTTTCCGCCATACTATTTTCCAGTTTTCCCAACAGTTTTTGTCAAATAGTGAGTTCTTATCCCAGAAGCTAGAGTCTTTGGGTTTATCAAACAGTAGATTACTATAATCATTGATGACTGTTTCTTGTATACATAATCTATTTCACTGTTACTTTTAGCCAATAGCAAAAGCTTTTGATGAATGCTGCTTTATAATACAGTTTTAGATCTCGTACAGCTAGGCTACCTTCCCTTGCATTTCTTTTCATTAATTCCTTTGATATTCTTGACCTTTTGTTCTTCTAGATGAATTTATTTTTTTTAGTTGTGATTAAAAATAGGAAAAAGGAACTTCCTCCCTGGTTAGAGCTTGCATGCATGCTATATATATTTTTTATCATAAGCTGTATAAAAATTGAACTAAGATTTGAACCCAAATCTTCTGACTCCAAGTCCAGTACTCTTTCTGCCACCTCCTACTATCTTTCCTGTTGACTTATAATTGACTGACTTTACATCTCCTAAACAATCTAAACTCCAGTTGGCCTATAATTTAAGTATCCTGATACTAAATAATAGAAACATTATCGTAGATCTTGTCATCACTAGAACCATTCTAGTCCTAAAATATTGAATTCTAGGTCTCTCTTCTTAGACTATAAACTCTTCTCCTTTCATCTCTTCCATACCTTCATTTCTTCTAAACTATTCTTTTTCGTGACTTAGTTCTTCAACTGTTGCCTGTTTTCTCAATCTATTAGGCCCCCTTTCTGGATTCACTTGTCTTCTGTACCCTATTCATCTATTTCAATCATTTCCCTCCCAGCATCCTAGAACAACTGTATTCCTCCTTTCTCCATTTCTAAGATAGTTAGTGATTCTGAGGAGTCACAAAATGCAGCCCAATGGCTCTGGAACAAATTCATTCCATGTAACATTAAGTTAGTTCCCAAGACATCTATTCTTTTAAAAACATTATAAAAGGCAGATCAAAGAAAATGAAGACTAAGTAAGGTACGTGACCTGCTTTACTTTTACAATTTTTTTTAAAAGAATAGGTTCCTTGGGAACTAATCAAACTGATGTAGAAATGCTTTCCATATCGACATACCTCTGATTCATATCAATGAGCCTTAACAATTCAAAGTATAGTACAGGTTTAGAGCTAGAAGGGGCTCTAAGAGGCCAGTCTAATGAAGGCAACTGAGACCTAGAAAAGTTAAGTAACTTGCCCAAAGTTACAAAGGCAAGAAAAGGAACACCAGTGAACCATTAGTTATTTTCTTACGTTAGTTACATATAAAATGAAGTGGCTCAGTGTTCCAAAAGGTTTTTAAATTATGGAATTATTATAATCTCCACTCAGTTTTTGCCAGATAAACAGACTATAAGGGATACTTGGAAAAAAATCTTCATAAGATTCATTAATTAGGTATCATCAGGTAACAGTACTATGCAAAACAATATTTTCAATTCCACCTTGAATAAGTAAAACCAATATTCATTTGCAAAAGCAAAAGGTAACCATACCTTTTTTTAGATTTGTTTTTAATAATTAAACTTTCTTTTTATTGTGAACTTACAAATATTTCATTATACAAAGAACAAGAGGACAATCTAAGACAGCAGTATAAAACTCTAGACAGAAACAGATACCTGCCAGCATACTAACTTAGGAAAAAAACACAAATTAGCAATATCTATTTTCCATTTTATTTTTTCATTTATTTTGTTAAACATTTCCCAATTATATTTTAATCTAGTTTCAGTCTCACTAGGGAGTTTACCTCCATTGGGTTTGATATCTCTGGTCCATGACATTGTTATATAAACAGAACTTTGAATTTTTTTTTGTCTTCTTGTCTATTTTACCACAGAATCTAATATGAAATTATTTTTAGACACTACTCTTCATTATTTATCCTGTCTTCCAAATATTTTTACTGTAAAAACTGTATTAAAATGTTTTATTCATTTTAAAGCATATCACTGTCACTTCCCAAAGCTCTTTTTCTCCCAGCTCTAACTCCCCCTACCCCAACCAATAGCCCTGTCCCTTGTGACATAGTATCTTCTTTCTAAAGAAATTCCTAGAAGTCAAGTACATTAGTGATGCAAGGAGGCTAAGATAAAATGAGGCTTTGGCCTAGGCACTAACAATTGGAGAGAAAGGGTATTTCCTGGGGAGGGAGATTTTCTTCTCCCAGAAGTCTAAAGACATGGAAAACATGCAACTTTCCCTACCACTCCCCTACAAAAGTTAACCTACACTCATTCTACCTAAGCAACGCCAGGTCAACTGAAATGACACTGACCTCTGATTCTCTCACCCCCAAGAAGTCTGGTCTCTTTTGCCAGAGCTTGTGTGATCCATTAAGAATTTCTCTCTTTGGTAAGAATGAGGTCCACTGAAGTAAACCTTATTTCCTGTGTTTCAGAGACAACGGATCCTGAAGGGCCCTTTCTTCATGGGGAGTTCATGGTCAATGGAAACATTTCATGCTGCCCAGAACAACTCTGAAGTTCCTGACTCTCAGACTTTGTCCTCTACTTCCACTAGTCTCTATTCCAGACTGTTCCTTCTGCTGCTATGAACATCTCCAGGAATAATAAAAGATAGTTAAATGGCTTTGCCCCAGGTGAAAAAATTGCTGGTTTCATCTGTATATTGTTGCATTAAATTGAACTGATAATTCTATTAGCTATTTTATATATTCTTTAAAATTCTTCACAGAAAAATGTTTTTTAAAATAGTATCTTTTACTTATTTTTGAGGAAAACTTCAGCTGAAAACTTACTTTTAATTTGATCTCCCTAGTCTTTTTTCCTAGCATCATCTTTCATACAAATGTAGAAAACACAACTTAGACTTAAAATGGTATTTCATTATTTTTGAAAGCTAAAATAAACATCTTAGAATCTGAGAAACATAGTAGGCAGAAACTATAGCAAGCATAGTATCCCCTTCCGTCCCTCCACTACTACACACACATTTGTTAAATCAACTATACCTTTACTGGCTCTGTTGAAGGTGTATTTTCTGTTTTCTGATTTATACTGACAGGCCCATTTTCAGAACTGAAAAATAAGAACCATAAAGTTTTTGTATCAATACAACATATAAATCATATTCATTATAATTCAATTTGAAAATCAACAAGAATTTTGCCTACATATCTCTAAGATTCATTTAACACATATCCTATCAAGAAGACACTAATCTGAATTAATATCAACCTCACAAACAAGTTCAAAAGTATCAGCTTCAACCATATTTACTAGGCCATCCTATGTTTTACTGATCACCAATATCACAGAAATGATATAATAGAAGTGAGAAAGTAGTAGTCGTTAAAGATCTGGTATTTATTTCTAATTAAAATATGTATTTGTTTACACACTGATTCATTTTACATTTTAATGCTGGGACCCATGATGAGTGGCATGCTGAATGAATAAGATTGCAAATAAATACCATAAACATATAATAAATTTTCCTTCTGAAAAAAATTGCTACTGGGTCACCAAGTATGAAGAACATTTCCTTTTCTAATTATATTTTTTCATTTGTTCTTAAATTGTATGTATGTTTCATTCTTAACTCAAACAACAAATAAAATGAGCATTTCCATATGCATAGAAAACCAGGAGGATTATAAATGAAACTGCAAATCACTATTATGTAGCATTTTTTTTCCTTTGAAATACAAACTAAATCCGTTCTTTCCCCTACCACCCCCCATGTCCATGGTTCTTTTCAGACTTCCTTCTATTCTCTTTTGCCTACTTTGTAAAAAAATGATTCAATGACTTTTTTTTAAACACTATACATATATATATATATACTATACCTCCCTCTTCCTTCTATCCCCATATCCACAATGTAAAAAACACATCTGTAACAAATATGCCCAGTTAAAACAAGTTCCTCCATTGCCCACATGTGAAAATGTATGCCTTATTTTCAATCTTGAGTCCATCACCTCTGTCATGAAGGAGAGCACTATGCTTCATCACTGTTCCTCTGGAGACGTGGATGGCCTTTGAACAGATCAGAATCCTCAAGTCTTTCCACACTATTTTCCTTTACAATGCTGCTGGTATTGTATAAACTGTACTGATACTTTTCATGTCATTTTTCATCAGTTCATACAATTCTTCACAGCTTTCTACAAAAACATCTTTTTCTTCATTTCATAGGATACAATGATATTCCATTACCTATCACCTGCAAAAAAATGTTAGTTGCACTTCTTCTTTGCCTATGCTTATTACCTCAATTTCTTTTTCTTTTTGCATTACTACAGCTAGCCTTTCTAAACCTATTATCAAATAATAGTAGTGACATACATCCTCAGTTTTATCCCTAATCATATTGTAAAATCTTCTAGTCTTTCTCCATTACATATGACATTGGTGCTTGATTTATAATAATTAAGGCTTTCCAGGAAAAGGTCCACTTATTTCTGAGCAGGTCAATATTTTCAATAGAAATGGTTATTGAATTTTGATTTTTCTAAAAAAGCTTTAAAAAATATTTATTGATATTATCATGTGGTTTTTATAATTCTTGTTATTAACATGACTGATTACATGTATCACTTTCCCTATTTAGAATGAAACTTGCATTAATATTACAAATCTAACATGGTCATAGAGCTTAATCTTTTTAATGTGTTGGTGTAGCCTCTCTGATAATGTTTTCTTTACTATTTCTGCATTAATGCTTACTAGGAATACTAACCTATATATGTTTTCCTGTTTTGCCTTTCCTCAATTTAGATATCAAAATCATATTTGTATGACAGAAAGAAAATTTCTTCTTCCAATATTGGGTTACTTATAAGTTGGAATTTTTTTGTCTTCTTGTCTATTTTACCACAGAATCTAATATGAAATGATTTTTAGAAACTAATCTTCATTATTTATCCTCTGTCTTCCAAATATTTTTACTGTAACAACTATATTAAAATATTTTATTTTAAAGCATATCACTGTCACTTCCCAAGGCTTTTTTTCTCCCAGCTCCACCTCGCCCCACAACCAACAGACCTGTCCCTTGTGACAAAGTACCTTCTTGATAAGGAAATTCCTAGAAGACAAGTACATTAGTGATGCAAGGAGGCTAAGATAAAATGAGGCTTTGGTCTAGGCACTAACACTTCTATCATTTATCTATTTATAGATTAATAATCTATTGATAATTCTGTTCATCTTAATATTTTGTATTTCATAAATACTCATCCTCTTTAAGTCATCAGTTTGGTTGGCATATAATTAAACAAGGTAATTTCTGATAGTTTCCTTTCTTTCATCTTCAATTGCTATAAATTCTTTTTTCATTTTTAATACAATTTGGCTTTCTTTTTTTAAAAAAATACAATTAGTTATCAGTTTATCTATTTTGTTAATTTTTAAAATTTATTTATCAATTCAGTGTACTTCTTACTTTTGTTTTTGCTAGTCTTTGATTTTCAGGATTTCTATTTTAATGTTTAGTTTTTTGATTTATTGTTATTCTAGTTTTTTTAGTTGCACCCTCAATTCATTGATCTTTACATCTCTTTTGTTAATGAAAGTGTTCAGAGATACAATTTTTCTCCTAAAGATTGCTTTAGCTACATCCCAAAACTTGTGCCATGTTATCTCAATTATGTAATCTTTATTGATGCAATTTTCTTTTGTTCATAGTTGTTCTTTGATTCATCAATTCTTTAGAATTAAAATATTTGCTAATCAATTTTGATATTTTCATCAAAGGCCCTTTATTCATTACAATGTTGGCCCTTTATTAATTAAAATTCTATTTCACTGAGGTCTTTAATGGATGTTTAATATTTCTGTTTTTATACATTTGTTGGTGAATTTTTATGTTCCTCTTTTTGTAAAGGTGCTGTACACATCTAAGAAATATGTAAACTTCTTTCATTTCCCAGTCAATAATTATGGAGATTCATAATATCACAGGTTCTTAACTTCTTTCTTGTTTCATTGTTGCTAAGATTTGTCTAGGTCTGAAAGGAATCAACTGAAGTCCCTCACTATTATGAAATTACCATCTATTTTTTTCTCTCTAATTTAACTTACTTTTCCTTTTAGTATTTAGACACTATGCTGTTCAATGCCTACATGTTAAGTATTAATATTACTTTGCTATCTATTATTTATTTAAGCATGATATTGTTTCCTGACATCTCTTTTTAACTGTTGCTTTGTCTGAAATCATAGCTGCTTTTCTTGTATGAGTTATTGATGGATTGGTGGATTCTGTTTTTAACAGTAATCAATTCCAAAACCCTTCCATTTTAGAGGTGACTTTATCCCACTGACATTCAGTTATGTTTGTTAATCCTCTATTTCCCTTGATGTTGTCTTCTTGCATTATTCCTTTATTTATTTCCAATCATCTCTCTTTACTAGAAAGCAGAAGAGAATTTTAATAGCACTGATCTATAATTGAAGTAATATTTTCCTCTCTGCTGATACCTCCAATCCCCCAATTACAGGTTTTTACTCTCTTCCTTCCTTTCTTTCCCTTTTATTTTCCACTTCCCAATCTACTCTAGTATGCTAGTTTCTTTTGTTTATAACGATTCCCCTCTTCATCCTGTTCTGTTTTAAAACCTTCCTGAATCCCCTTCTATTTCCCACTGAGTTTAATTCACTTCTGTACCCAATTCTGTGTGTGAGCGCA
Organism: Notamacropus eugenii; assembly: GCF_028372415.1. Classification (NCBI taxonomy): domain Eukaryota; kingdom Metazoa; phylum Chordata; class Mammalia; order Diprotodontia; family Macropodidae; genus Notamacropus; species Notamacropus eugenii. Next base: position 373,108,571 of record NC_092877.1, on the reverse strand, counting down.
CACACATAATGGTCTAAGCTAAACCTTCTTTTGCTTCATTTCTCTCAGACATTTTTTCCTGAGGATCCAACTGGACTTGCTTCCTTGCACTCTTTCCTTCTGAGATCCCTTCCATAACATTTCTTCATTGTATCAAGCCTGTTCTTCAGTTTAATCTCATGTCCAGCCTCAAGCGATTGCATTAGGACTCTGTGCTTGGGCCCTGCTTGGTTCTGCAAACGATGACTAAGAATAGGTCCTGGTTGCCATAAGAATTCATGGTTGGTCTTAGGTCTGGCTTTTTCCTCCTCTGTCTCCTGTGCACAGTTCCAAACCCAGAGTTACTATTTCATGCTATAAACCTGACAGGAATCAACCAGATGTTGCTGCTTATGTTGGTAGCAGGTATTCTGCAATACCCCAAAGCACCTCTGCTTCCCAGGTGCTTTCCTAGGTCCTGAAAGAGGAGTGTGGTCCTTCTTCCTGCTCTGGGTCCATGAGCTTCTTTTTGCATACTCTGTCTTCTATTGATTCTGGCTTGTCTCTGCTTAATGATTCCAAAGGCATTCACTCCTGGAAGACCTTGCAAAGAAAACTTTATAGCTTTTTCTCTTCAGTTTTATTGCTCCTTCAGTTGCCTTTTTAGAGCTTTCCTGGGGCATCTGTGAGGAATCTGGGCTATTCCAGGTCCTAAGATACCCAATCTCAAGATCCTAAGATTCGATGTAGAAAAATCTTAACTTGTCCAATTCCTTAATTTTCTGCATATCTCTTGTATATGTTGAAATAACTTAGCAGATGTGATTAGTAGGCCACTGTCAGTAATTAGGGGGGAAAAGTAATTAGGGGGTGCAGATAAAGGAGTATGGAACTTGCAAGTAAGCCTGACTTTGTTTCCTGGCAAGATTATATAACATATTATTAACAGAAAACAGGAAGCAGTGATCACAAAGAGCGAGCATAGCTTCAACAAGAAGAGGTCGTGCTAGACTTCTATTTTCCTAACTCTATAACTAGAGTTGTAGATCAGGAAAATAATATCATTTTTACCTAGAATTCAGCAAATGACCAAGTCATTCATGCTATTCTTTTGGAAAACACAGAGACATTACAAATAATTAGATGCATTTGAATTCATAAAATGCCTAAAACATTATTAAGGTTTATTTCTATATTCATAATGAATAAGTAGAAGAAAGCTGAATGTATTCTAAACCATACCCTTATGTTTTATAGGAGTATATATGAGAGTTCATAGAAAAGATAAATATTCTAAAGGGGACAGGAAACTCTTCAGATCAGAATTCTGATAAATGCTCATTAATTTATGACACAAACCATTCTAATGAGGGATGTGAACATGTATCTAAAAAATGTAGTTTCATAAATAATTGACCAACTTAGATCTTAAAAAGACATGTCATGGAAACAGAAAAATTAAGTGTTTTCAATGACAGTAAAATGACTCTCAAGTTCAAGACTATTTTCCAGAATCATAACTGATGCTGTCAAAAGTTTTACCTTTTATCATTTAAAAAGCCTGGCAAAACACATTTACATCCTTAGATTTTTCACCTCATTGCCTTGAAATAGTCAACTAAGTTTTCTCTAGTGCTTGTTGAACCAAGGTAGTATCTGGAATTAGTTACGTACTGAATAATCAGAACAAGATGGAACTGTTAAGGCTAGTCTCTGTTTTAGAAGAAAATAATTTTTAAAATCAAAGTAAAGGAAATCATTTTTGTAGCCAAAAAGTAAATTAAAAGCATAAATTAGTCAGAATAACTCCAGCCACAACTTTAGAATATCACATTAACACAATACAAATATTGTGCAATATTTTCTTTATAGTATAATATACACATCATTGTTAAGCAAGATTCTTATCTGTCTATTTAAAACAATGAAACACTACAAACTTTACTATGACTTAACTTTTCTTCTGACTAATTTAGCATATAACAACAGTACTTGCTTCCAGCTAGGGCGTTTCCTACTTCCAAGTTCCATTTATGGGTTAGACAATAAAGGTCAGGGAGTTCAATTCTTACCTGACTTCTCCAAAATTAACAAGCTTAAAATTCAAATCGTTGTGATGCTTTTTATAAAAAGAAAAATACCACCACTGATTAGGTTATAACTATATTCTTAGAAACCACATTCCACTTTTTTCTTTTAAGTTCAAACCTGTAATTTTTTTTTACCTATATAACTTAGGAACCCCCTATGAGAAAACTCTCAACACCAACAGATGATCAACTGTTTCAAAATTTGTTTTCTTAGAGAGCTGCCTGAAGTACTGAGAATTTAAAGGTCAGTCACAGTCAATAAGCATTTGTTAAGCACCTGTCAGTGACTGGCACCAAACTAAGTGCAGGGGAAACAAAGACAAAAGAGAGTCACTATTCTCCAGAACTCAGAGTCAAATGAGGGAGATGACATGCAAACAGCTAAGTACAAACAAGGTACATACACAATAAATTGGAAAGAATGAAGGAACTAAAGTTAAGGGGATTAAGTTAAAGGATTCTTTTGGAAACTGGGATTTTAGCTGGTTCTTGAAGTAAGTCAGGGAAGATAGGAAGCAGAGATGAGGAGGAACATTCCAGGGATGGAGACAGCCAGTGAAAATGCCCAGAATCAGATGAGACTTTGTTGTTTAGGGAACAGCCGAGGAGGCCAGTGTGTTTGGATCAAAGAGTATTCAGTGATCAGAGGGTCTAAGACCAGAAAGGCAGGTGTGGGAAGGTTAGTTAGAAGGTCTTTGAATGCCAAAATGGGAGATTTTGTATTTGATCCTGAAAGGTAATTGGAAGCCACTGGAATTTACTGAATAGGAGGGTGACATGGTCAGAACTGCATTTTAGGAACATCAATCTGATAGTTGAGTGGAGGATGGACTAGAATGGGGAGACACTTGAAACAGGAAGACCAACAAGCAAGGTTAGATAAGAAGACGTGAGGATCATTAGCATAAAGATGGTTATTGAATCCCTGGGAGCCACTAAGACTGTCTAATGAAAGAATATAGAGGGAAAAAGGGACAGAAGCCTAAGGGACATGCACAGTTAGCAGGCAGTACAAAGATCTAGCAAAGGAGACAGAAACAGACAGGTTGATAGGTAAGAGAAGAACAGGAAAAAGCGAGGGAGGAGAGAGGAGAAAGAAAAAGAGAGAAGAACATATCAATACAGCAAGGATAATGATAAAGATTGCAGAAAGGATAAGGATTGAGAAAAGGACAGCAGATTTGGTAATCAGAAGGTCTCTCTCCTGACTTCCATTGGACAAGCTGGTGTACTACCCAAAAATGAAATTCCATCTCTGTCACTGCACAAATATTACTCCATTTCTAGAAGGCACTTTCTCCTCAGGTTTACTTCAAAGTGTAGAATAAGAAAGTTGACCCCCAAAAAGTCTACTTTTTAGCACGATTACAAATCGCTATTAACCTGATAGTGTATGTCCATTTTGTATGGAAAATCTTGAAATCATTTGTGTTATACTAAAGACTATCATGAAATTATCAAATAAAATTTCATTTCATTTCACTTTAATCTTTAATGTTTTCTAACACTTTTTTTGGATTGAAGGGAGGGCCCCAGAGGCAAAGACAAATACAAATGCTAGGTACTTATCATGTAATATGTAAATTCCATATATATTCACATTCTTTAGATTTATAATAGCCCAGGAACTGAGGCTATTCTAGCCACTTCATCTGGTTTGTGGATTTCTTGGCCTATTTAGTCTTACACAATCTTCACCTGGGTAGGTAAGTGGGTCAGGCCCTAACATTCAAAGGATTATAGAGAATAAAAGGTGAAAGTAACCTTGGAAACTATCTAGTCAACTCCTTCTATTTTAAAGATGCAAAAACTGAAGTGGATAAAGTTAAGTGTTTGTCTAAGGTCTTGGATGTAGTTAGTAGCAGGACTAGCTCAATAAATGGGGTACCAATACTTTTACTGCCTCCATCAGCCCACTGTGAGGCAAGCCTGTGGTGATTTCAAAAGTGCTAAATCAATGTGAGTGTTATCACTATCTTCCATACCACTACTTAGCACCTTCTGGCTTTATGCATCAGCGAAGGACTAAAGTAGAGAAGTTAATAGTGTTGTTAGCTTTTTTGTCTAGACACGTACGTGCAGCTGTGCTTGTACCAGTAGTGTTCAGTAATTGAACCATCTAACTAACAAGAACACTTTTTTGCCTGTGTTTTTTTTCTGCCAGGGCTGCCTTTAACATCTGACTAAATTATGGGCCCTGATTTGGATTTGGAAATCACTGGGTACTAAATACTGAAGAGGTTGTCATAAAATTGGTGGTATTATTATCATCATGTTACTGTTTGCTGATGATTAATGATCTGACAGTAAACTGATAAATCACTAAGAAGTCAAAATTACATATCTCAGTTTTTCTCATTTATCAAACGAGGATGTTGAACTAAATGACCTCTGAGGTTCCTTACAGATCTAAATCAATAACGCTACAAAGAACCCAAGCTGGAGGTAGAGTCAAGATGGTGGAGTTGAAAGGCACATATACTCCAACGCTTACCCCACAGCCCACAAAATACCTATAAAAAATGACTCTCGACAAATTAGCAGCAGAAGCCACAGAACAACAGAGTGAAACAGGTTTCCAGACAAAGGCAACCTGAACAGGAAAGGTCTAACTCACAGGATGCTGAGCAGAGCAGAGCCTAGCTCTGGCCATGAGGCACAGGGAGGAACAGGGTCTGAACAGACTGTCAGGGCAGAATTCCCAGCAGGGACAGTCCCAGATCACTCAACCCATAAGAGACAAAGAAAGTTCCAAAGGTCAGTGTGAGAGGGCAGCTGGGTAAGAGGGGAGCAGGGTCCTCCCAGCACTGGCAGCAGAGGGAGCGGCAGCAGCACCAGCAGCAAGCAGCAGGCAGCTACAGTGGTCATGAAAGCAGCCTGGGTCTATTGTCCAGGTAGCTCAGCTTAAAGCCTCCGGGGGAATTGAGTAGCTGAACTGAATGAACTTCAGGCCTCAGTGGTGGCCCGCCCCCCATCCAAAGCCCCTTAGGGAATTGAGGAGCTCATCTGAATCTCAGCCTTAAGCACTGTACTGGAGGGAGGAGGCACACTAGGACCCTCCTCTTGACAAAGGATTCAGAAGTCAAATAACTAATTGGCTGGGAAAATGCCCAAAAAAGGGAAAAAAAATAAGATCATGGATGGTTACTTTCCTGGTGAAAAGATGTCTCCGTCCATCCTTTTGGATGAGGAAGAACAAGGCATACTATCAGAGGAAGTCAAGGCTTCTGCCTCTAGTACCTCCAAAATGAATATGAAATGGGTTCAAGCCATACAAGAGCTTGAAAAGTGAGTCAGCAGCTTGCTAAAGGAGAACCAAAAAAATGCTGAGGAAAATAACACCTTTAATAAGAGGCTAACTCAACTGGAAAAAGAGGTTCAAAAAGCCAATGAGGAGAAGGAGGTTTTAAAAACCAGAATTAGCAAAATGGAAAAGAACTTTCAAAAGCTCACTGAACAAAGTAGTTCTTTAAAAGAGAGACAGGAGTTCAGGGAAGTTAACGACTATGAAATAAACCAAGAAGTTACAAAACAAAACCAAAAGACTGAAAAAATAGAAGATAATGTGAAACATCTCATTGGAAAAACTGACCTGGAAAATAGATCCAGGAGAGACAATTTAAAAATTATGGGATTACCTGAAAATCATGATCAAAAAAAGAGCCTAGCCATTATCTTTCATGAAATTATCAAGGAAAATTGCCCTGACATTCTAGAACCAGAGGACAAAATAAATATTGAAAGAATCCACTGATAACCCTCTGAAAGAGACCCAAAAAGAGAAACTCCTAGGAATACTGTGGCCAAATTTCAGAGTTCCCGGGTCAAGGGGAAAATATTGCAAGCAGCTAGAAAGAAACAAGTCAAGTATTGTGAAAATACAATCAAGATAACACATAATCTGGCAGTTTCCACATTAAGGAATAGAAGGGCTTGGAATAGGATATTCCAGAAGTCAAAGGAACTGGGATTAAAACCAAGAATCACCTACCCAGAAAAAATGAGTATAATACTTCAAGGAAATAAATGGTCATTCAATGATATAGAGGACTTTCAAGCATTCATGATGAAAAGAGCAAAACTGAATAGAAAATGTGACTTTCAAACATAAGAATCAAGTGAAGCATGAAAAGGTAAACAGAAAAGAGAAATCATAAAGGACTTTCTAAAGCTGAACTATTTACATTCCTACATGTAAAGATAATATTTGTAACTCTTGAGTCTTTTCTCAGCATTTGAGTAGGTGGAGGGATTATGCACACACACGCACGCACATACACACACATATATACAGTGCTGTACCCATAAAAAAACAAAATAAAATTAAGGAGAGAGAGAGAGGAGGAGAAAGAGAGAACTGGAATGGGGCTGGCTATCACTCATAAAAGAGGTAAGAAAAATCTTGTTCAATGGAGGACAAAAGGGAGGAGGTGAGAGGGGAAAAGTGAAGCTTACTCTCCTCACATACAGCTTAAGGAGGGAATAACATGCTCAGTAAATTTGGTATGAAAATCTATCTTACACTACAGGGAAGTAGGGGAGAAGGGGACAAGTGGGGCAAAGGGGATGATAGAAGGGAGGACAAATGGGAGAAGGGAGTAACTAGAAGTAAACACTTTTGGCAAGGGACAAGGTCAAATGAGAGAATAGGAAAAAAGAGGGGGACAGAGCAGGATGGAGGGCAATATAGTTAGTCTTACACAACATGACTATTATGGAAGTTTTTTGCAAAATGACACATATATAGCCTGTATTGAATTGCCTACCTTCTCAGTGGGGATAGGGAGGGAGGGAGGGAGAGAAGTTGGAATTGAAAGTATTAGAAATGACTGTTGAGAATTATTATTGCATATAACTGGGAACTAAGAAATACAGGCAATGGGATATAGAAATTTATCTTGCCCTACAAGAAAAAAGAGAAGATAGGGATAAGGGAAGGGTGAAGTGTGACAGAAGGAAGGATACAATGAGGAAAGGGGTAATCAGAATGCAAGGTATTATGGGGTGGGAGGAGGGGAGAAATGGGGAGAAAAATTGGAACTCAAAATTTTGTGGAAATGAATGTCAAAATCTAAAAATAAATAAATTTTAAAAAAAAGAACCCAAGTCACTTTCTATCTGTTTCTACCTTTCCTCACCTCCAAAACTTAAGTGTCCAGGCTCAGGTTACCCCACTACCTCACTACTTAAGTTGTAGCAACTTGTCCTGGACCATGAACCTCATAACCAACCACTCATTTCCATCATTAACATTTTGGCAGAAATCACTGTATATATTTACTTGCATTCATGTTTGTAAATACATGCAGAAAATTCATGAAGTTAGATGACAATGTTAAGAATATAAAATGATGTGCAGACAGAGGTCTTTTGGGATAACAGAGCTTGACACATGTAAGATTCTTGAATTTAGCACAAAAAGAATAATCATTAAGCAAGACACTAAAAATGATACATGGAGGTTAAAGACATAAGGCTATCTAGGTTAAATAAGGAAAAGTATTTGATCATTTATTTTCAAGGGAAAAATATACTCTATATTCAGTATATACGATAACAAAAAACTGCTGTTCACCTCACTAGTATGTTAGTATTCTCATTTGTATCTCATCCCCCTTATAAAATTGTGAACTTGATGTCCTCATGGAGGACATTATCTGAATAGTGCTTTTGCATCAAGTCTGGTATACTGTTAACAGATGTTTTCTGAATGAATGCTGAATTCAGCAATATTAGATGAATACTGTACAAATAAGACACTGATTTTAATCACCAGGTCCATGAAACATGGAAAAATAATTTAGAGGTGGAATAACTCCATCCATTTAGGGTCTGTAGGGAAGTATATGGAATTGAAGTCAATCTCACTAATTAATCTATGGGGAGATTCAGGCAGAATATATAAACCAGTTCTGCATAGTTTTATGAAGTGAACATAACAGATTCACAAGTTAAAGAATTAAACAAGCAAGCTGAGGTCCATGCCCACACTGGCTTCAAGCAAGTTACAAATTATGAATCAGTTTCTTTACAGATAAAAGATGAATAATGGCTGCCACTGGATTTTAGTAAAGTGCATTGTCCTTCAGTAAAGTACAAACATCCTTCTATGAATGGTACATGTAGAAACAAAAGCATTTAAGTAGAAGGTGGCTTTGAAGCAAAACAATTCATTAACTAACAGAAGGGAATTGTATTGTTTCTCTGTTCTTCCTTTGGTCTAATACAGTTTAACTAATGGGCTAGTAAAAATAGAAGTACTCAGCCTATTTAGCAAATGACCAAGTCTGTGTATTTTTGTGTATTTTTAAGACAACTGGAGTAACTGGTTCCCTATAATACTATGCCATGTTACTTATATACTGTTGCATACATGTAACATATATACATATATACTGTTGCAATAGGGATGTGTATTGTATCCTGGCATTTGATCTATATATGTGGTTACTGAACATAATTCAGTAATAATATGCATTGTCATACTGCATGTGACTTTTTTCTTATATTTGCAATGCTGTCATATATACTATGTTAGTTGCATGTTCAATGGCCAGATGCAGTTCTAACATCAATCCCACGCTAGGTACTTCTATATGTACTACACTGGTTGGGATGATTGCCTGTGACTATGTCATATGCCAATTTATGCTGATTATGATGTATGATGCAATTTATTACGAGTTTTGAAATGTGTTACTCCAGGAAGAAGACAGGAAGATAGCAAGGTTTTTACTGGCCAGAATACAACACTAAAGTCACGGTTTTCCTTTGTGTGCTTTGTTATATTCTGGCCAGTGAAACTCCTCACAAACGGTAATACACACACACACACACACACACACACACACACACACATTGCTAGCACACTCAATTCAACTATTTATTAAGTACTCACTATATGTACTAGGCACTGGGGATACACAGACAAAAATTGGATACTCCCTACTCTTAAAGTAGGGAAAGCAAGTGTATGAGTAAATAAACACAAACTACATAAAACGCGGAAGAAAGTACTGTTAATAAAGAGAACTAACAACAGGGGAGATCAGGAGAGACTTCATGTATCAACTGATAGCACAGTTATACTTTGAAAAAATCTAGGAACTACACAGATATGGCCTATACTGAATCGCTTGCCTTCCCAAAGGGAATGGGTAGGGAGGGAGGGATGAAGAGAAGTTGGAACTCAAAGTTTTAGGAACAACTGTCGAGTACTGTTCTTGCTACTAGGGAACAAGAAATACAGGTAATGGGGTATAGAAAGTTATCTGGCCCTACAGGACAAAAGAGAAGATAGGGACAAGGAAAGGGAGGGATGATAGAAGAGAGGGCAGATTGGTGATAGGGGCAATTAGAACGCTGGGTGTTTTGGGGTGGGGGGAGGGGACAAATGGGGAGAAAATTTGGAAGCCAAAATTTTGTGAAAATGAATGTTAAAAGTTAAATAAATAAATTTAAAAAAAAAGAAAGGAAAAAATCTAGGGAACACAGGAAGTGGATACAAGGAAGGAGAACTTTCTAAACATAAAGGCAAGGAGGTGAGATTTTTTTTTCCTACCATGTAGTAGGAAATAGCTAACAGGCTAGTTTAACTATCAAAGGTTCCCAAAGAGTGGTACTGCCCCATATACTTGCTTTTCTTTTTCTTCAAAGGCTATTAAGAACCATCATATATGGAATTTACTAGGTCCTCAAGTTTAATCTTAACACTATGACTTTTCAATCACAAATAAAATGTTTAAAATTAAATCAAAATGTTTTAAAGAAAAAAATATACAAATACTGTGACGTGCATCACAAATGACAGAGGTGTTATCTTTCCTTGACTAAGAAGCTTTTCCATCCCTTTTCACACTATGCCTTCACACTGTGGAATTCTTAGTTATTTTGGGAAAAGGTAGAGAGGTCAAAAGATATATAAAAAGATTATAAAAATAAAGACTACTGCACAAGATACATTTCTTTATTTCATCAAAAATCTTTCAACTTACTGATCTCATTTCATAAAAATCAGTAGGATCAAAACCTAAGGAAACAAATATACCAATGAGATTTTTTCCCCTAAAAATGATTAAAATGTCACATTACACAATAAACCTAACTTACCCAAAACTTAAGTGTTGGCACAATCATGGACTATTTATATTACAATATATATGAAGTACTGCTATATGTCAATTTTTTAAGATGCCTTCTAAATTCAGGAAATTGAATTAAAACTCCTCACTTTATAAAAGTATTTTGCTACTTACTAGAGGCATGCCAAGTAGGAAACTTCGTTCAAAATCCTTTCTAATTCTAACTCCCTTCTGAGGAGTCTTCTCTATTGGGTATCTCTCTTCATGTACAACTTGGAAGTAGTTCAGGGTATTTAGAACTGAAAGGGAACTTAGAAACCAGCTACTCAATCCTCTTCATTAAACAGATGGAAAAACTGAGGCTCAAAGAGTTCACATGATCTGTCCAAAATCTTATAGCAAACAGCAGAAGCAGGAGTCTATGGTTGACTTGTAACATCAGCTCTGATTACAAACAGAGACCATGCCTAATTATTTTAAGTTCAGATCAGGGGTTCTTATCCAATGTTATTGTCACGGACCACTTTAGCAGTCTAGAGAAGTTTTTGGACTCCTCATAGCAACGTTTTTAAATGCGTAAAATAAGATTATAAAGGAATCAAATTATACTAAAATATAGCTATCAAAATATTTCTCTGAAAAATAAGTTCATGGACAACAGATTAAAAACCCGTGGACTAGTGACCAATACATATGCCCAGGATTCAAATATTAATAATTGATGGTCCTGATACTTTAACATACTCAACCATACACAGCTACTAAATAAATGGAAATGTTTCTTTTACTAACAAAAAGAAAATAAAAATTATCCCTCCGCTGCAATGAAAATAAATGCATTTCATGATAGAGTACATCACCAGGATTTCAGAAATCTTTTGGAATATGAAATCTTAAAAGTAGATACTTTCCTATATTGGTCTAGGATTCTTCAAATCTGTAGAAACAGGAGCAAAAGACAAGGAGAAGTAGGATCATGATGCATGGACTCAGTTCTTATTCTGATTCTCTTTTATTTAGGTGACAGAGTGGAAGAACAAATGGAGATGTGGGATGTTAGCAAACTATTAACACTCTAGTCTCACCTCCCTTAATTACCTAAATCAACTATGTAATTCATGCTGAGAAAAAGTCCTATATATTATATTACTCAATTTAGGTTGTCTTTTGTAACATTTCACATGGCTCTCCTTAAGTAACAGGAACACAAGGGAAAAAAAGAAATATTCACTGTAGAATACTGTATCAAATATATCATGGTGGGTCTCTTTTGGAATATAGTCTCAATTCTTTTCCTTAGTTAAAGTCTTCGGCAAAAAAACACTAAGAGGCCAATTCCTAAAATAATACATCTCTCTGGGGGCTATTGAAATCCCTAGGGCATGCCACTTCTAAGGGTATGAACTGATAGTCTAACAAGAAAAGTAAGTGAATTTTCCTCAGTTAGATTAGTTGATCAATCCTACCCTCCCTACTTCAGTTCCAAATCAGTGGAAATATAATCACTCACAAGCATAAACAGTTTCTCTACCTTTGTCCCTACACCCACATCCAACATACCTCTAAAGTGGCTTTGTTTGGAAAACTATTACTGAATCTGACACTTTGGTACTCCAAGCTCCACCTCAGCACAAGGGAAGATCCAGATTTATCATTGTAATTATCTTTAACATACAAGGCATTATCTACTGAACACAGCATTTTCATTTTGAAAAAATACCCCAAAATATTAAGTCTGTGGAAAACCAAAGACATTTACATAAAATTGACCAAAACTATTAAGGATTGAGACCTTCACTCAGAAGATGTTCCTTTCGTCTTGAAATAAGAAAACATCGTGACAAAAATTGCAATCCCTTGTACATCTTGTTAAAATCACTAAATCGTATTATCATTACATACAGTACTACTAAGGGACCCCATTTGTTTCATTAAACTCTTAATTAAGACTTTGGCCCTTCAGATCTCATTACTGAAAGGAAACTTGGAGTTAATTTATTTTTTTTAAATGTCTTTCCCATCTTCACCAAACCTCTTTGAAAAGTGGTAATGGAAAACTGTTAGCTCCTGATTTAAGACGAAAACAAAATGAACAGGCACATAATATGCACGTGATTAAAATTAGCAGTATAAAAAAATCCCAGCCTTTGCCTGTAGATAAAGAGGAAGAGAAAAGAGGTAGTGGGGGGAAGACAGGGCACAAGGAGAATTAGCTCATGCAAGAAGGGAGGTGATTTGAGAAGTCCCTCAAAAGCCAACCTCAAATCTGCTAGGAAGACATTTCTTTGCAGTTCTACTTACTGCCTTTAAAGCATGGACCTTCCATCCCTATCTCTGAATAAAATTACCAGGTCAGAAATATAATCTTCACATACTTCCATAGAACTCTCAAGTGGTAGTCTGAACACCCTTAAATATTATCAGTTTCACACTTTTGCAGAAATGACAAGGATCATTCTAAAAAACTTTCATCATCATGCCTTACTTCATATAGTAACAACAATATTAACTAATGCACAGCATAGTGACAGTGTTAAAATACTATTTAAAAAAGAAAGTGAAGAGGAATGCATGGTCATATAAGCACACTGCTTAAGAAGTTTGAGTTAAGCTTTTTAAAATATGAACAATCAGTTAAAGCCGAACCTCTCAACTCTCACCAGCCAACAGTGACAAAAATACCTTAAGCACCCTATGAGAAACAGTGAATTGTAACAGTACAGTCAAACTTTTAGGAGCTCAATCTTTGTTTCATTGACAATTAAATTCAGTATAATTTCACCTGTGTTACTAATAGGGAAACTGTAACCAAAAACTGAAAACTTAGAAACTAAGCAGGAGTGGATCACAGGTAACTTCCATTTCTCTCACTGATCATTAAGTACTGTATCCTGTGGCAAATGAAGCCTCCTACATTATGTATGGATTTTTTTCTACTAATTTTCTAGCTTATGACAGCAATGGGGGAGAAGAGAAGGAGAAGATGGAGAGGGTAACTTATTAATCAAAAGTTTCAAAGTGACGGGTGTGTTTGTTTTCAGATTTTTTAAGTTTCCTTGAGGATGGAATGGATTCAAGGAAGTCTATTTTAGTGACAGCAGGTCGGTGGGACTGGGGATCGCTGAGAGAGCAGAGGGGCCCACGGGCCGAGAGCCCCAACTTCTGGAAGGACTCGGGAGCCCTAGGCAGCTGACTGCCCAAGTGTGGTCAGGAGGCACCCAGCTAACGCTTAGGAATCCGGCCCCTGGCGGGTTCTCTGGCCACAGGGGGAGGCTGGGCGAAGTCCTCAGGACTCAGTCTCCCACTTGTGGGAGTCAGGAAGATTTGGACAATGAAAGTAACAGGATGCTCCCTGGTCCCGGTCTGAACGCCCCGCCCCGCCCGAGCCCTTCGGCCTCAAGCCCAGGGGCCACCCCGGCCACCTCCTCCCCAGCTCGGGACCCTTTCTAGGTTTCAACGGACAACCGCTTCCCATTAGAACCTGCAGGGCTGGGGGGGAAGTGACTTGGGCCCGAGGACTTGGAGAAGTGTGAGTGTGTGTGAATGTGAGTGTGTGTGTGTGTGTGTGTGTGTGGGTGTGTGTGTCCGGGGGCCTGGGACAAGACCGGGAAAGGAGACGGTGTCCAAGTTTAGAAAGCCCCCGGGAGTTGGGGGAAGCGGGAGGGGGCTTAACGGTCGCGAGCTCCGGCAGGAACCGTCTCCAGACGTGCGGGGCAGAGGCGGGGCTGGGGGGGGGAGGTCCAGCGGCGGGGGCAGCGGCCGGGCAGGGGGGTCCAGCGGCGGGGCAGCGGCCGGGCAGGGGGGTCCAGCGGCGGGGACAGCGGCCGGGCAGGGGGGTCCAGCGGCGGGGCAGCGGCGGGCCCGGCCCGGGGCCCGGGAGCGTAAGCCGCAGCTAACTTTGCGGGCGGGCCAGCGCCGCGTCTGGGCGGCTGGAGCCCGGGCCAGAGCCGCCCCGCCGGGTCCCCCACCCCCACCCCGTCGCCCCGGTCACCCCCGCCTACCTGAGGGCGCCTCCAGCCGGGGGCTGGCTCACCGCCGGCTTCTCCTCCTCTTCGTCCCGGGGCGGGCTTCGAGGAGCGAAGAACCGGGAGAAGCTGGGCCAGGAGGAGCCGGCCCTCCTCCGGCCGCCGCCGGACATCTCCGCGGGGGGAGAAGCGGCCGCCTGCCCCGAGCAGCGGGGGAGAGGAGTGAGAGACCGGCCGGCGCGCGCGGCGCCCCTCGCGGACCCCGGGGGCGCGGGACCCCGGGCCGGGGCGGGCCCGAGCGGGGCGGGGCGGACCGGGACTGCCCGGGCTCCCTCGGGGCTCGCGGCGCGACTTTCAATCCATTCCCAGGGACTAGCGTGGCGGGAGAGACGGGCCGGGGCTGGGGCTGGAGCAGGAGCTGGAGTGCGGGGCGAGCCAGCCAGCAGCAGCCGCGCCCCAGCCCGCCCCGGCCCGGGAGGAGCCAGAGGTGCCGGCACCGCCCCCAGCCCAGGGAGCGGGGCGCCCGGGCGGCCCCGAGCCCGCCCAGCCCGGCCCCGAGCCCGCCTCTCCGAGCCCGCCTCTCCCCGCCGCTGGTAACCTGGATCACCTGGACGGGCTGTGCCCACCTGCCGGCCGCACCTCCAGCCCTCTGTCTCGGAGGGGCCGGGCTAACATCTGTACTTCATCTGAAGGGCAGGCTCAGGCCCCTCCCAGGGGCAAGCTTGTTACTGATTACTCGGGGAGGGTCACCCCACTCCGGCGAGGTTTCCCCAGCTGGTCCAGGGAAACTTTCATATCTAGACACATAAGGTAACCAGGGAGACGTGTGCGTTATATATCTAACATGGGTGCATGTGTATAATATACATAGGTATTACCCACACAACAAATGCAGTGCAAATCAAACACTGAATAAGAGCCTACTGCAAAAAAAAGTTTTAAATTAAATTTTAAAGAAAAAGAACCTATTGTGACCAAAACTTTGCGCTAAGTACTGGGGAAATACAAAGTTGCACCAGTTTTTACATGAACCAAGGGAGGACTCAAGGTCACCTTCCCCACCCCCACCCCCACATTTGTGCAGTCCACATGGCCCATAGTGCCACAAAAAAAGCCACGTCCAATTTTGCTCTTTGATGACATGCTCCATGCGTGGGAGCTTCTCTGTAAGGGTCTAGCATTGAGTGGCTCCTTGGTGGTGGCCCCCTGTCTGGTATATGCTATTTTGCTGAGGTGGAAGAATGTCACCAGGCAGCTTCCAGTCTGGGTCCCACTCCAAGCTCCTGTCCATCAGTCAGGCAACTAGATTTATTAAACACCATGCCTTAGGCCTTGTGCTAAGTGCTGGGGTAATGAAAGGCAAAAAGCAGTTTGTGCTCTCAGGAAACTCCAAGTCTAATGAGTTTGTGACTCCTGTCTAGGGTCTATGTGAATGTGGCAAAGGCCTCATTGAAGGCTTAGATGTGACTGTAGCTCTATCTCAGGCCCTCCTGGTATTTCCAAGTCTTTATTGTGTACTCTTTGTATCTTGTTCTAGTCCATTGAGAAATGTTGTCTGGACCAGGGAACCTTGCAGCCTGTATGCCTCCAGTCAGGCTGGTGAGCTTCAAGAGCTTCCATTTAACTCTTCCTCTGTTGGGGGTGTAAGCTCAGTTTCATGTGGACAGTCTTGGGCAGGTAAAAGTGAGGACTTCTAAACCTTAGAGTTCTCATGAGGCCCCCCAGGGAACAGCTGGGAATTGAGGTGTGAGACCCGGGCTATCTCGTGCATTTCCGCCTCTTCCTGTGGGAAACTTGCTGGGGAGAGCATCCCACCCTTGAGATTAATCCATGGTCTGAGCACACCTGTTGTTGTCTAGCTAAGGGCTGAGAGCAGGCACGGTATTCGGGTGCAAACTATTCGGCGGGAGAGCTTAAGTAGGGTCAGGAAAGCCTGAAGGCGCTCTTAGTGCTGAGGGGCCCTTAGAGAGGGCGGAAGGTCCCTCCCCTCTCCCACTCCCATCCTCTTGCTGTACCATCTTTGCCTCCTTGGGAGGAGGAGGATTCCTCTCTCCTGAGGAAGAATTCACCCTGCACATGTAACCAAGACCCTGAATAAAGCCTAACCCTTGTTTAACTCTGGAAAGTCTCTTCTCTCACACGTTTATCCGGTTTGGCCAGCTGAAGACCTGCGACAGGTAAGGAAAGACTCGAGTAGCCCTTCGGCCTCTAGGCCGGACATTCCTCTAATTTTCCCAAATATCCATGATCCAGTACTAATCCAGACATATATACTAAAGATATATTTTCCTTATGTTGCTTTTCTGTTATATGTGGGCATGTGTGATTTAGGAATTCTCCTGAGCACATGTGGAGAGCAAAGGGGGCAAGGAGGAGAAGGTTTTAGGGCATTCTCTTTTGCTTTTGCTCTGTTCCATAAAAATAGGTGATTACAGCATGTGGAGGAAGCGTATTCTGTATTGGAAGATGCAGTAGTAAGGGACAGGGTCATGATCAGAGGGAGAAGCATCTGGATTCAGGGTAGACACAGGTAATATTCCATTTCACACCCATCAATAACCTGGACCTGTTCAGGATGCGTTTGAACTGCTCAGCACTGCAACTTCAAGAAACAGGGTTGGTAGTAGCAAGGAAGCAATCTAGGCAGTTGCAGGCTAAGCAACACCAATGGGTCTTGGTGGCCAGTGGATACATTTCAAGCTTTTAGGAAGGTTGCTCTTAGCATGCGTCAGAGGGGAACTGAAGTGGCTATTTGGCTGGTGGTTTGGAGAGACAGCTATCTAGCAAGGTACTTGGACACTGCACTCCTTTGTTGGATAATTAATACAGTGACCCACTGTCATATTGTGAATTTAAGAAAGGCAGTGCACAAGCCTGTCTGAACTGATTGCAATGTTACAACTGTCACATAAATGTCATACTTCGCTCCTATGAAGTACCTTACTTGGTTAGTTTCTAAACTGGTTTCTACTCTCATGTTCAAGATTTGCCAAGATTTGTAAAAGGGAGGCAAAGGCAGTCTGTAACAGTATCCTTTTACCATATTTTCATTCAACTATATTAATACCACTCAGGATCTTTTTTGAGAGCACCTTCTCTTTCTCCCTGCTCATCCCAAGGACTCTTAAGACTTCGGCAAAAAAAAAAGTTCTTACAAAAAAATATTTTTTTATCCCTAATGAGTCCTTTAAAGACAAAACTAGCATCCAAACAAACCACTTAGAAGCAGAGCCAGAAGTGGAACCCAAGCTTCCTCTCTCCTAATCCAATATTTTCAATATTTTGCCACACTGCTCCTAATTAAGAGGGACAATAAAATACGAACATGTTAATGCCATATATCACATATATAACAACACTGTTACCACATATAATGTAAGCATGAGTCCAAAACACAAGTCTTTTGTCAGAAAAGTCTGCCCACAGGATCAAATGTATGCTAGCCCCCTAGAGTACAGTATTTACCATGTGGCAGGTGGCCCAGGCATATTAAGACAGCTGTCAACATGGAGAACAGCATCAGCCCGTGAAAACCAAGCAGATGGAATGGCACACGTTTCGAGCTGCTTCCTGTTAGAGTAGCTGTATATGGCCAAAATGAGGTCATGCCATTCCGCATAGGGCAGCAAAAAGCCATCACCAAATACTGACTCTCCATTCAGAGTTAAGGAAGAAAAGCCAGCTCTGCTATGGTTCCTTAGCATGCCTAGCTACAATTTTCATTAAGAACCACTGAAGCAAATGAGAAAGAAAAAAAATTGATAGCACTTCCCGTTCTGTTATATCCAGATTATCATGGTTTAAACACATGGGAGAAACCCCTTTGCCTTGATGCTTCGTTGGGAGCAGATGGTGGAATTTTAAAGTAATTGGACAATCTTACTTTAACAGGACCCATTAAGTCATGCAGTCTTTATTTTTATGGAGACCATGAGAATGAGATTTTTCTTCAGATAGCATTCTTATAATACTTAATATGAAGTATACTAATCTAAACCAAATTATATTTACATCTATTCCCACCCCACCTACCAATACTTTGATTATTTGTTATAACAGCTTCATAAAGTGAAAGGGTTCTTTCCCTTCTTTTGGAATCTATCACATCATTAACTTTAAAAAAAGATCATCGTCAAAATAAATGTAATTATTAGCTAATGCCAAAGCATCTATATTCTTAAAACAATCTGCAAGCTGAAAGAGATATATTTCTTTGGCACAAGTATACAGTAAGACAAACACATTCCAAAATAATTGTTCATGTGATTTCAGTTTAATGTTGCCCATTGCTTGACTCACATAATCTGAAATACACTGCCATATGTACTGTATTAATTTTATTCATGCCAAGTTAATAATGCATCCCATAAAGATCGCTCAGCATCCTAACCAAGTCATTGCCATGTCAAAAACATCATATAGTCCCCTCTTTCCACTTTATCCAGTTGTTTGTAAAATGAGCTATTAAATTAAAATATAGAGTACTATACTTTATGATATAGTAGGCATTTTTAAGCATTTTTTTCTTCTGGAAAACAAATGTTTTAAAACCATACAAAGTTCCAGTTTTATGAGTGAAGTGCATTTATGGGGCTTCATGAAACAAAACTTTAAGTTGATATGCCAAACCAGTTCTCCTTCCCTGTGTTGAGATCTTAGAATATATAACCTCCCAGCAGTCCATCTCTGTCCTCTCTATGGACACTTTGTTCCCAGTATGATTTGTTGTAAGAGGCTCTAAGGAGAGACACATAGGCAGCTGCTATTGTGAACAAATGCTTTGGTGCAAAGAGAGAAGGCAGCTGGAAACAGTTCATGTGCATATTATTAAGGATGAACCCTAATTTTCAGTTGAAGCTATTAAAGGATTTTACCCATATTTCTCCCATACAATTTCTCTTCAAAATAAGAATGTAAAACTTAATCACTTGCTACAATATAGAGTGTTCACATTTATCTGGTGCTTAAGGTATCAGATTCTAAATTTATTATGCCTACATAGGAAAATCAAACTTGCCAGCATCCTAAAAATGATGAAATAATAAAGTGATTGAAATTAATAGTCCAGGGAAGGTTCTTTTATAATATTTCCCAAGTTAGTAGCCCAAACCAGGCCACTCTGGGCTAATTAAAAAATACTAACATACATGATTTGTTTTTCATTTCTTCAAAAGTGAGATGCAGCGTATATTCTGATGATCCCATACTAGTATATTCTAAATAATCTGGGCTATCAAATTATCCTTTTCATTTAGAGGAATCTTTTCAATGCAAGTTTGTCGAACTAAAATTTTCATTGACCTTGTAAGTACCAAAATGTTTTCAAAGGATCATTACTTTACAGCTGGAAGTAACCTTTGAGATCATCTAATCCACAAGTGTCAAACATATGCCCTGCAGATCACATACTACTTACAAAACTCCCTTTGTGATTTGAACTAGATTGAAATTGAATTGGGGGATATTTTAAAAAGTTAAAAAATTACAATAAAACATAGATAGAGGTAATATGTGTATTTTGAAGTAAATATGTGGTCCACATATTATATGTATTATACATTAAACCATATTATGTATGGCTTAGTAGCTCCTGTTTCTTCTTGAGTTTTACATTTTACACAAAGTTCCCTCTTATTCCAAGAGGTCAATGAAGCAATTTTTTTTAAAAAGATGGAAGGAAGGAAGGAGAGAAGGAAAGAAGGAAGGAAGGAAGGAAGGAAGGAGGAAAGAAAAGAAATTCTTAAGCCTTTACTAAGTAAGTACCAAGCAAGTTCTATGTTCATAAAATCAGCACAGGAAATTATAAATTTTCTATGAATCATAATTTTCTATTTTTAGCACAGTTATTTGTTAAGGATGGTCGACTCTATGACAAGGAAAGAAATAGAGTGTGGTTAAATGTTGATCATTCTCTTCTCTTCCATGGCACTTATTTACTCCATGTCAAATTTTCTGTCACTATGCACATTTTTCCAGGCTGCCTTTTACCAGTTTATAAATCCTGGGTTCAGGGAATGCAAGTTAATTCTTATCCAATATTAGCTAAATTGAGAAATGGCAAACACTGTGGTCTAATGTAAAGAGTAATCAATTTTAAACAGCAAAATTGGGTTCAAATTATGATTTGCTACTTTCTATCTATGGGACCTTGGGCAAGTCTATTTCATCTCATATGTAAAGTGAGGAATTAAATCACTTTTAAGATTCATTCTAACTCTAAATCCCATGATCCTTTCTCATTCTCAGATCCTATATAATACATCCCAACACCAGATAGGAATTATTTTTCACTTTGGCCACCCTTCTGTGTTTCTTTTTTCAATCTTCCCACTAATGGAAATAACAGATAGTTGCCTGTATGTGGAATGGGAGGAAAACTTGAGAATTTCATTCTAATCCATCCCAGTTGTGCCATCTATTATGGCTCTTCAAACTACAGCACCTCATTTTATCATCCATAAAACAAATAAATTTAAATATGAAATCTTGCAAAATGTACTCTAGAATACAACAAATTCTATGTTCTTCAAGATCATTTTATAGTTATTTCTCATTTTATAAATTGTCAGAAACTATGTAAGTCCACAGAACCTACAGGAAGAATTAATTTATAGGTGAGCCCAAGGAAGATCAGGTTTGAGTCAAGATGATAGGCAGTAGCATCTATTTAATGACAAAAGGCACTCAAGTAATATAAGAATGATCAAGGAAGATGAGTGGCAATATACTTCATAAACTTTCAATGTCTGGTGTGTAGAATTCAAAATTTCAAAGGAAGAATAATGATTCTGAAGATGGTTTTAATGCGAACAGCCCATTCTTAACAGTCAGAAGTCACTATAATTATATTTTAGCTACTATTCTATACCCACAGAAGCTAAAATATAATTATGGTGACTTCCTACTGAAAAGCTGACTGAAATTTTCTAGGTTATATAGCAAGAGGAGGTTGTTTTCCAGAAGTCCAAGGATGCCTCCACTAGCAATTTCTACAAGGGTAAAGGAAATAGATTGTCCTGTTACAATATGGGAATCTGTCTCTTAGTCATTGCTGGCAAGACTCTTGCTAGAGTTTTCCTTAATAGGCTGATCCTTTACTGGGAAGATGGCCATCTACCTGAGAGTCAGTGTGCCTTTGGAAAGGGTTGAGGAATTTGGTGTTTGCTATCTGACAAGTCTGGGAGAAATGCCAGGAGCAGAACAGAGGTCTGTACACAATGTTTGTAGATTTAAGGCCTTTGATAGTGTTAGTCATGGGGGCGTATGGGAAATTATGTCAAAATTTCGTGTTCCAGAGAAGCTCGTCAGTATTATATGTCAATTTTATGGTGGTATGTTTGCCCAGGTTCTGGACAATGGACAAAGCTCTTGTGTCTTGCCAGAGACCAATGGAGTGAAACAGGGCTGTACTCCCATGCTTTTTAGCATGATGTTTTCAGCCATGTTGTCAAATGATTTCAATGAGGGATGAACACAGAATCAAAGTCAGCTACCATACAGATGGTGAATTCTTCAATTTGAAAAGGCTACAAGCTAAGACCAAAGTGGAGGGAGTATTGGTGCATGATTTTCTGTTTGCAGATAATTATGCACTGAATGCAGCTTCTGAAGCTGAGATGCAACAAAGTATGGATCAATTCTCTGCTGTCTGTGCTCATTTTGACCTAAAAATTAACACTAGGACAACACAGGTGCTCCATCAGCCACCATCACACTATCTATACACGGGACCATTGGTTACAACAAATGGAGAAGTTTTGAATGCTGTGGATAAGTTCACTTACTTTGGCAGTGTACTTTCCAGGGATGTACACATTGACAACAAGGTTGACACACATATTGCCAGAGCTGGGAGACAAGAGGTATTAAACTGACTACCAAACTGAACGTTTGAAGAGCAGTTGTGCTGACCTCATTGTTGTATGCCTGTGAAACATGGACAGTCTAGCACAGCCATGCCAGGAAACTGAATCACTTCCATCTGAACTGTCTTAGGAAGATTCTGAAGATCACCTGGCAGGATAAGGTACCAGACACTGAGGTCCTTGCTCGAACTAAACTGCCAAGCATTCATACTATGCTTCAGAGAGCACAACACCTATCGACTGGCCACGCTGGTTGAATGCAAAATGTACACTTGCCAAAAAGACTATTTTATGGAGAACTTGCATGGGGCAGGTGATCACATGGTGGTCAGAAGAAGCAATACAAGGACACTCTCAAGGTCTCTTTCAAGAACTTTGGATTTGATTGTGCAACATGAGAGACACTGGCACAGGATCGCTTAGCATGGTATGCCCACATCAGAAAGGGTGCTGTGCTGTGCTCTATGAGCAAAGCAGAATTGAAAGAGTACAAAGGAAACATAGAATGTGCAAATTTGGAGTATCCACCCCAAATGTTTATACGGACTATCTGTGCCCAATCTGTGGTAGAGCATTCTGAGCTCATATTGGTCTGATCAACCACAGTTGGACACACTGAAACTTGACTTTATCATGGTGATGTTATTTTGGTCCTCTTCCAGAATGGACAACAACTGGTCGATATATACCCACAACATAGGCTTCTAGAATACTTCTCTTTTTTATTTCACCTATGGCTAACAACATTCATTTATTATTTTGGGTGTCAAGCAACCAATTAAACATATCTAAATAATTTTCCAAGAACTTCCACTGGACTTCATTTTAATTAGATGAAATGCTAGTTCCATTTCTGTCTGCTTGTACAGGAACTCTAAGTTATGAAACCAAAAGTATATCATCAAAAATTGAGTAAGTGTTCATACCACACAGACAGTAAACTTCTTTAAAGGCCTTTAATGGATGCCTTGTGCCCCCACTGGAGAAAGGATATGGATATATGTATTTCCATCTATTTTCTTTCATCTCTCATCATTTAATGAAGAAAAATCTAAAAGGTAGAATTGGATCTGATTAATAATGAGGATAGTACTAATATAGTTAATATTACATGCCAAGCTTTCTGTTAAGCACTACAAATATTATTGTATTTGATCCTTACAGCAGTACCATGAAAGGTGGATCCTATTATTATCCCCATTTTACAGTTGAGGAAACTATGACAAACAGAGGCTGGTTCAAGGTTTAACAGCTCATAAATGGCTGTGGCAGGATTTGAACTTGAATCTTTCTGATTCCACATCCAATGCTCTATCCATTGTACCAACTAGTTGACCCTGAACATCTCAATCTAATTATAAAATTAACTTTCTTACACAAAGTAGGGACTGATAAAACCATTTCAGGGTGGCAACCATAACTATGGAGGTGGAGATTTTGGTCTCTAAAATTACCATTCGAAAAGTATACAGTTTGATGTGCTTCTAATTATTATTAATCTTCCCCTGAGGAAAAAAATCAAGTCATCCTTTTCCCCCTTTCCTTTGACTATGGGAGTAATATTCATGATTCCACATCTCATATATACAATTTTTTTTCAGTTATGAAGACTTTTCACAATAAAAAGGAATAGATACTCGAAGGTAAAGTTCTAAGTCTGATGAATAATTTATTGAATGAGGATACATTCCCAGAGGAAAATTTTTTTAAAGTGGACACCCTTCTGCATCTGGAGCTCCTCACTCCTAGATTATAAAGTCCCTTTACAAAAAGAATAACCTATTACTCTGACAAAGCCTTTTTTATATTCAGTATTCTTACTCTTCTAGGACAGTATTTCCAAACTTAATCAAAGTCCTGCAAACAGAAAAGTCACCTCCAGTTTGTAAGAGTAATGGAAAAAACTGAACTAGGAATTAGGAGACCTGGGATTCTAGTTGAAACTCTCCTCCTACCACGCATATGTAAGACAAAGCAAGTTACTTAATTCTTCTAGGTTTCAGTTCCCTCATCTGGGAAATCCAATATTTGGATTAGATAATACTGAATTACCTTCTTACTGCAAAAATTTATGATTGTGACTAAAAAGGAAATCAGTCATTATCACGAGCACCTGTTGTACTAGATACATTAATGTACTCAATCAATATTTATTCATTGACTGATTTGGGGAGGCAAAATTTGTGTGAATATAATACTAGAAAACACAACTACTGCTGCATGAACTATCAATGTCTTAAAATATAAGGACTTCCTTCAGTTAATATGAAATGGTGTTTGGTAAACCATTGTCTATACTTTAGGAATTCAAAATAATTGTCTGATTAAAAAGTAAACAGAAATGTCAAAGTATGAAAAGTATGAAGGTGGAGTACTCACAGCACTGATCCTAACATGACCTACATAATCTAGGTATATAGCTGCCAAGTCATGAGCCAGACAGGTTAGACCAGCAGATCAAGCTGGAGAAGTCATAATACTGACGGAGTAATTCACTGAGAACTCAAAACAGGACTGCAGATGAATGTTTAACAGCTGAAAGTCTTTGGTTACATTGCTTTCAATGTCATACTTATCTGGAATGTCCACTGGAATAGGGTCGTATTTATGGGATCGCCATTGTAAAAGAATCAGAAAGACATTTGGCTCACCGTTATTTTTTTTTAATACTATTTTATTTTTTCCCAATTACATGTAAATTTCTAACATTCATTTAAAAAAAAATGAGTTCCAAATTCTCTCCTTCCCTCTCTTCTCTTCCTTCCTTAGAAAGTAAGTCATTTGATATAGATTATACATGTATAGTAGGTCAACTAGGGGGCTCAGTAGATACAGCACTGGGCTTAGAACCAGGAAGATTCATCTTCGTGAGTTCAAACCTGACCTCAGTTACTTAGTAGCTGTGTGACCCTGGGCAAATTACTTTACCTCTGTTTGCCTCAGTTTCTTATCTGTAAAAAGACTGGAGAAGGAAATGACAAACCACTCTAATACCTTTGCCAAGAAAACCTAAAGTGGGGTCATGAAGAGTCAAACATGACTGAAATGACTCAACAACAAAAATATATGTGCAATAATATAAAACATTTACATATTCATCATCTTCTCACATTTATTTTTAGAGGGTATTTAACAAATACCTTTTGATGATGGTGACTATAAAATATATGTTTTATAATGTATTTATAGATAGTCATAAGCACTATATGAGTCATACCTGCATAGCTTACTTTCTGGGGCTACTGTCCTAAATTTCACTTGCACACTCCTTCTAAGAGTACAAATATAATTCTAATACCTAAACCATGGAAAGTTAAAGCGGAGAAACAAAGCTAATGACAAATATCCCTAAAAATATTAATACAAAAATATCTATTAAAATATTAATGGAGGGGGTAAAACAACACATTAAAATATTACAGACTTCAGGCTGGATTTATACTATTAAAATAAGATTGATTTAATATTAGGAAAACCATAAATATAATATCACCTATATTACTAATAAAAAATTAAAAATCACATGATTATTTCAAAAGATGAGAAAAATCATTTGACCAAACATAATTCTAATTTAAGTTAACAACATTAAAAATAGGAATAAATAGACCTTTTCTTAACATGGTAAAAAGTATCTATTGAAAACCAAGAGCTAGCATTATCAGTAATGAGACAATACTACAGGCCTTTATAAAAATATTGAATAAACAAAAACTTTTCATTATCATCACTATTATCACATTTAATGTAGTTTTAGAAATGCTAACTACAGTAAGACAAAAAAAGGAATAAGCATGGTCAAAAAAAAAAAAGAACCAAAACTACCTCTTTCTGTAGATGGCATGATAGTCCTAGAGAGTAAATTAAAATTTATGGAAATAATTAATAATTTAGTAAAGTAGCAGAATATAAAATAAATCCACATAAATAATAGTTTTTCTACATATTGCCAACAGAACCAAAGAGAAAGAGGCAGAAAAAAGGAATTCCATTTAAATGATTATGGAGTATCTAAGTCCAGATACCAAGAAACAGACAGGAATTATATGATTTCAACTACTAACCCTCTTTACAGAAATAAGGAGAGATTTAAATTATCAGAGAAATATTAAGTGATTATAGTTGGATAGTTCCAATGTAATAAAAATAACAGTAATACCTAAATTAATTTACAGGTTCAGTGCAATTCAACCAAAACTGCTAAAAAACAAACAAAAAAAGACAGGACTAAAACCAAAATCAACCAAACAAAAAAAATTTACCTAGAAGAACAAAAGGAGAAGAATCTTAAGGAAAATTATGAAAAATAAAAAGGGGGGAGAGGAAGGAAGGGCCTAGTGATCCCATATCTCAAATTATATTACAAAACAGTAACCATCAAAACTATCTAGTACTGGTTAAAAAAGATTGATCAGTGGAACAGATTAACAACAAAAGACTATAATGCAAATAAGCCTAGGATCTTGGTGTTCAGAAACCTAAACCTAGATTCTAACTACTAGCAGAAGGATTCACTCACTATTTGATAAAAAACTTCTAAGAAAGCTAGAAAGCAGTGTGATAGAAATTAGGCTTAAATCAACAGCTCAAAACACATATCATAATAAACTTCAAGTTGATACAAAGTCCTAGATCATAGGATGATAGGATTGTAGATCTGGAAGGGACCTCAGAGGTCAACTAGTCCATTCCCATCATTTTACAGATGAGAAAATTGAGGCCAGAAAGTTTAAATGACTTTCCCAAAGCCATATAGTCAATAAATGTCAAAAGTTGCCTAAACAAAGGAGAAGATCAGGAAAAGAGAGGCCTTTCACAACTCTGGGAAGAGTTTTTGAGTAAGCAAAAAGAATTGATTACAGGAAGTAAAATAGACAATTTTGAAAAGTTTTTGCACAAACAAAATCAGTGCAATTAGAATTAGAAGAGAATCAACTGAAAAACTTCTTTGAATCAAATTTCTCTGATTAAGATCTGATGATCAAGATACTAGAGGTAGTGATAAATACATAGGAACTCTTGATCAAAATCTCTTGATTTGGGTCAAAAGGTATGAGCTGGCAATTCTCAAAAGAAGAAGACAAATCATCAGCAAACACGTGATAAAATACTCCATGAAAATAAAATAAAATAGAATTGGAAAAATTTTCCAAATCCCTAATAAGGAAAATAAGATTTTTAAATATCTGAGGCTCTACTTCACAACAACAGCTTGGCAAAGATGACAGGAAAAATGATCGTTGTTAGAGGTGTTGTGGAAGGAACAGAATTAATATACTATTGATGGAGCAATGAGTTGATTCAGTCATCCTGGACAGCAATTTGTAATAGCCAAAATTCACTAAACTTTGCATACCCTTTGATCCAGCTCTAACATTTTTTTTTATTTCTACTCATTTTTATTGCACTGTTATCATTAAAAGATGTTTAATATTATTGTTTTTCTGCATATATGGTGAGAGTTTTATATTTTAGTATATGGACAACTTTTGTTAAGGCAGTGTTGGAGTATAGGTATACTCCTTTCTTTTCCCATTCAATAATCACCATAGAACTAGCATATCTAACTTTTCTAAGATGCTATTGAGGTCCTTAACATCTTTGGGGTTTTTTTTGGTGTTGTTTGATTTGTCTATTCTGAAAAGGACACATTGAGGTGCCCATAGTTTTAGGATCTATTTATTCTTGTAACTTTTTAACTCTCCCTTTAATATTTAGATGTTAAACAATTTAGAGTGAATGCTAATTACTTATACTAATTGTCTATGTTGTCTTTAAGTATAATATAATTTCCATTGATCTCTTTTGAGTCTGCTTTTGCTTTTATCTTTTCTGAGATCATTATTGTTTCCTATATTTTTTTCACATGAGGCATAAGAGACTTTGCTCTAGCCCATTAATTTAACTGTGTGAATCTTTGTGTTTTACTGTGTTTCTTATACACAATGTATTGCTGGATTCTGTTTGTCAGTCCATTCTGTTATCTTCCATTTTTTTGGGTGAATTAATCCCATTCATATTGATAGTTATGATTGTTAATGGTGTGTTTCCCCCTTTTCCTATTCTCTTATTCTGTTTCTCTTTGCTCTCCAATCCTCTTTTTACAAATAAAAGGATGGTGAGAGAGGAATGTGCTTAGCACTAGTGACTTATGCTTGATGTAGTATGTTCCTGTTCTCCTACCCCTCTTGTCCTCTAGTCCTCTCAACCAGACCCAGTCACAGGTTTTTACCCTTTCTTTCTTTCCTATTTTACCTTTACCTCTCCCCTTTACAATATTCTCTCCATGATTAGAATATGTTTTTCTTATCACTAACCTCTCCCTGAATCTCCTCTCCTTCTTATTTCTTCTTCTTCTTGGTCCCAGTTCTCTCTTGTTTTCATGCTGAACTGAAGGTATATCTCTACCCAGCTTTTTGGTGTGTGGGTATGTTTGTATATTTAGTTCTACCCTCCACAGTTGACAGTGAGGTTAAAAGGGAGCCCATTGTCCCCATCCCTTTCCCCTTGTTTGTATTTCTTAAGCAATATGATTATGTGGGTTAATATGTCCTCCCTCCCTCCCCCTTTTACTGCCCTCAATACATAATAATACTACTTCTGAGAGCTCTATCTTATTTAAGTTCCCTCTATGACCCCATTACATAGGATTTGTAGGGGACAATTGTTTCTACACTATGTATTAGAATATAAACCCATTCATCCCTTCACAGTCTTTTCCAGTTGCTCAAATGTCTTTACCTTTCTATGTTTCGTTTGACTCCTGCATTAGCATTTGATAATCAACAGACATTTATTAATCATTTAGTATGTATCATGCACTGTGTAAATTCTGGAAATAGAAAGAAAGGCAAAAAACTCCCAAAAAACCCTGCCCTGAAGCTCACATTTATATGTAGTGAAATTTGGAGGTAATTTTAGAGGGAAAGTTGGGGCAAACAAAAAGGTTCTTGCAGAAGGTGGGATTTGAAGTTTAAGTAATTTCAAGGGAATGCCAGGAGATGAAGGTGAGAAGGGAGAACATTCCAGGCCAAGGGGACAGTGGGTGAAAAACTATAGATTCAGGAAATGAAATATTGCATAGAAAGAGCTGTAAGAAGGGATCATAGAGTACACGGAGACAAATCCTAGGTAAGAAGGCTGGAAAGGCAGGAAGGAACAAAGTTGGGAAGGATTTTAAAAGCCACACAAAGGATTTTATATTTGACCCTGGAGGAAAAAGGGAGCTAATTACTCCAAAGTGTATATGCTTTTTAGGGAGTAAACATGGTCATATATGTGCTTTCTACACAGTAGAAAATGAACTGGGGTGGGGAGATAATTGCAGTGTGCAGAAGGCTATTGTTATAGTCTGAGGTGTGAGGTGATCAGAGCTTGCATCAGGGGCAGCTGTATGAGTGAAAAGGAAAGGATGTATTTAAAAGATGTTGTGAAGGCAGAAATGAACTTGGATGCTTGGGATGAGAGAGAGGAGTGATGATAGAGCCCTTAAGAGTAATGGGGAAGTTAGGAAGAGAGAAAGGTTTGGAGAAAAGATAAGGAGTTTTGTTTTTGGTGTATTGAGTTGAAGATGTCTGTAGGTCATCCTGGTTAGAGCTTCAATAAATAGATAGCTGTCCCAGTCCCTGTTGGCTAGCTGGAAGGCTCTGTAGGTTCACAGTGACAGAACCAGAAGCCAATCTCTGCTCCATTCTTCCTGTCTAGATTATTCATGTATAGGACTCAACCCCAGTCCATCTTGCTCTAAGGTCAGAATGACAAAGCTGAAGGTTCACTTCTGGTCCTGACTCACTGCTGTAGTACACAGCCACAGCCCCCAGCTACCATTTACTGAAGCCTCCACCCTGTTCCAGGTTGTAGCAGAAAGACAGTTTCAGGCTTGCCCGTTTCTGCTTCCTTCTCTGGCACATAGCTGGAAGCACTGCATTCAGCTTTCATGGATGCTTCCCTTTTCCAGTGCCTAGAGATCTCAGGTTGTCTCCCTGTGCTGTCTTGGGCTAGAAAAATGACTGTGGGGTCTCCTTGGATTTGCTAATCACCACTTGGTCTGGTGCTCTTCCTTCAGATTTGTCGAAGGAGTGAGAGAACTGGGCTATGCTATTTCCTCTTATTTAGACATCTTTGCCAGTCCTAGCCTGTCCCAGAAGACAATGGTTACTGTTTACCTCTACTAATGTTGGATATACCTTCTCGCATTCTTTCTCACTTTGTTACACACACACACACACACACGCACACACCCCCTAGCTTCTCACTACCATTTTCTACCTCTTGAGAGTCTACTCAACACTTATCCTTCCTCACTACTCAACAACCTTTCCTCTTTTGTGGTTTATGCTATCATCTCTCTATCTCTCTATCAATCAGTGGTCTCCAAAACTGGATGTGGGATAAAAACATCAGAACTTTTGTTTCTATTTATTTTTATCTTTAAAAAGAGAATCAGATTTTACTAATATTAAAAAAAAATGAAATGATACTTGGTGCATATATCAGACTCACATGTGGTATATGGGTATCTCAATGGAAGAGTGGAAGTACACATTACAAAAGGGTTGACAGTGATACCCTCACTAGTGCATTCAATTTGTAGCATATTCTGATGTACTGTAGGTGAGTTGTGTGTAATTAAGTGGATTTTTTTGTATTATATTATTTAGTTTTAGCAAAGCTAACTTTCACAAAATGGTCAAAGAAACCATGGGTTAAAGATAATACTAATATGTTGAGCACAAGTAAACAAGAAAATGTCAGCTGGCACCTACTCCTCGCTCTTAATATAATTGCCTTGTCAGTTATGTTATGTGATAAAGACCTAATCGGATCTCACAGGGTACACTGAAAAGATTAAAAATCATCAATATTATTTGAAATTTTGCTTTACATCCATTGTTATTAATATTGAATTTACCTCAAATGAATATAGTGCTTTGAGAGATTAGTTAATGACAGTATGGAGCCATGATAATCAGTAGGCATAGGAAGCATTCATACCTTTGAGGATGATCCGGAACTCTGAAATTCCTCTGGCTACAATTTCTTCTACTTCTATCTTCTTTTCCTTCAACTTAATTTTTCTGATCTATTTTTCATGGTCATTGCAACTCCTCCTCTCTGCCTTTCTACCTATCACCCCTACTCTGGCTTCTTTCCTCCCTAACCAATCTTGACACCAGTTAAATGATGAAACTTTATGTAATTCCTTTACCCCTGTCTCATCATTTTTTTGGGTCTCCTTTAGCAAGCTGTTGACTCATTTTTCATGATTTTCTTGCATCACTCTCATTTCTCTTCCTAATTTTTCCTCCACCTCTCTTACTTGATTTTCAAAATACTTTTTGAGCTCTTCCATGGCCTGAGACCATTGCATATTTATTTTGGAGGTTTTGGACACAGAAGCCTTCACTTCCTCTGATGTTATGTTTTGTTCTTCCTCGTCCGAAAGGATGAAAGAAAATACCTGTTCACCAAGATAGTAACCTTCTAGAGTCTTATTTTTTTCTCCCTTTTTTGGGCATTTTCCCAGTCAGTTACTTGACTTTTGAGACCTTTGTCGGAATGAGGGTATATTCTGAGGACCTGTAAGTTCTCAATTCCTCCAACGTGGCACAATCAAGGGAGAGGTGTTTACTCCTCTCCTGACCTGCACACTGGTCTGGGAGCAACCAAAAACTTTTCTGCCCAGAATCTGCAATTGAATTCCCTCACCACAACCGCCTGTAGTTCCACTGCCAGTGTGCCTCCTCACCCCTGGGTGGAGCTCAGGGCTGAGAATCAGATCAGTGGCTCAATTCCCCCAGGGGGATTTAGGCAGAAGTCTCCCAGGACTGCCACTCAGGCCTGAGGTTAAATCAGCCCTTCAATTCCCCCAGGGGCTCTAGGTGAAGGGCTCAGAAAATGGCAGCTACTGGATCCCTCCCACTGACCTTTGAAATTATCTGTGGCGTTTGGGGGTTGAGGAATCTGGGAACTGCTGCTAGTGGCATCCTGAATCCTGTTCTGGGTCCTGTCCCTGCTGCTCCACGCTAGTCTATGCTCAGCATGCTTGTCTCGTCTGCACTTGGCCTAGAGATCTTTTTCTCTCTTCAAAGAGAAGAGATTTAAAAACAAAAAATACCTTTCCTTTTCTTAGAGAAAATTCACATTATCAAGTATATGTTTATGCTACCTATTTCCAGATAGAGAGGTGATGAATTCAGAGTACAATTGAGGCTTTTTTTTACATGCTAATGTACGAATTTGTTTTGCTTAATTATACTTTTGTTTGCAAGGGTTGTTTTTCTTGTGTTCTCAATGGGGAAGAGAGTGGTGGGAGAGAATTTGGAACTGAAATAAAATTGAATTTAAAAAAAGAAAGTATTTACCATTGTCAAGATGATCTTGACAAAAACAAATCCTGGAAACCATTTTAAAAATCCTTAACTCGGTTTGATTCAGTTCAACAAATATATGTTAAATATTCGTACAAGGTTGCTAACTAGAAGCTAATGAAGACACAAAGTTTAGATAAGCCATGGTCCCTTCTGAATATTCTTACATAAGTAACTATAGCATAAAAGTGATTTAGCAAAGCATAGATAATTATACTTAGATCAGAGAATAAGAATCAGAAGGGATCTTAGATGCCATCTAATCCAATTGCTTTACTTAGTAGATGAGGAAACTGTGAGGAATCTTTCACTTTCAATAGTCATTAAAACCAAGTAGGTAAGTAAACTGAACCTAGAATGGGATCTAGATAGGCTGTTTGTATTTTCCTTTTCTCTGATTCAGATGAGAGCTTCAGATGAAACTGTTTCCCTATACACTTTTACCTTTCTTCCTTCCTTGTTCACATAATCATATTCTTGTGTAATTCTTTCTTCCTAAGAGAGAAACAGTAAGTGTTGCCAGGAAGTCAAATGCTTGACATCACTTTGACCACCAACAACCATGATACATTAAGATAGATATGTTAAGATAGAATCAGCCTCAAAGGAGGAGAGGTTGCTGGTCACAGAGTGAAGTGAGGAGTAAGCAGCATGTTTACTCCTCCTCCTGGCCTGATGTTTTAGGGCACATGAAAGGAGATTAATACAATTCTGGTGAAGGTGGCCAGGGATGCAGTGTTTTCCAGAGAAGACCAGGTTTCCCTGATTACACAAAAACATGGGAAAAGCATGAAAATAAGAAGTTTCATAAGCATATGTACCAGAGGGTACAATGGAAGGGGAGAAAAAGATAGCTACCGAACAGGGATGAAGGAATAGGGAGTAATAGCAGAAAAGAATTTTAGTAATAAAAGGTTGAAGCATTATTAATTTTTTTCTTACCCTTCCCAGGATGCAATGGTTACTCTGTACTAGACCTCAGCTAACGAAGGACTGAGATGATGTTGATTTTCTTATCCTTTCTGGTGTCTGAAGCATTGGTTTAGAACAACAGTGAGCACACTATAGCCCATGGGTGAAATCTGGCTTCCCACCTTTTTTTGTATGGTCCATGAGCTAAGCTTAGTTTTTAGATTTTTAAATGATAGGAAAAAAAATCAAAATAAGAGTAAGATTTAGTGGCATGTGAAGTTATATGAAATTCAAATTTCAGCATCCATGAAGTTTTACTGAAACATCGCCATGCTAAATTGTTCACGTGTTGTCTATATCTGTTTTTGAGCTGCAATATTAGAGTTGAGTATTTGGGACAGAGACACTCTTATCACTTCACACTGCTTCTTGGCATACTACACATTGCAGTAATGTAGTTATAACGTGACAGCGTTTTGTGCCAAGCATATCACTATACTGCCACATTTTTTAAAATTACCAGTGCATACCCCTTATATCAAAACAAGAAAAGTGGACTTCGAATAATGGACTAAGAAAGCACAGTGGAATGGGTATTATTTTGTTACAGAAGTAGATGACAAAGCACTGTTTATTCTGCAATGACACAATAGCTAAGTTAAAAGAATACAATATATGCCAACACGACCAGACTGAGTAGTTGTCACAATATTCCCAACTCGCAGGAAAGCAACGGTAAGAAAAATTAGAAAATTTAAAATGGAATATCTCATCACTGCAGAGTTTCTTGACAAAAATGAAAATAAGGTTACAATTAAATTTCCAAGTAGTGCATTTGTTAGCCAAGAAAGGAAAACTGTTTACCAATGGCAAGTTAACTAAATTGCTTGATTACAGCAGCCAAAGAAATGTGTCCAGAGAAAACAAAGGTGACTATTCACCTTTTAGCTCTATTAAAATCATATGCTTGTGAATTGTCAGTATTTGGCAGTACCTATCTGTGAGAAAAGACATTTTCAATGATGAAATATAACAAATCTGTTAAGATATCAAGACTAACAGATGAATATTTGCAATCAAGTTTGATGATTGGGAATGCTAACTTCAAACCTCAATTAAGTGAAATATAATCCCCCCAAAAAGATTTCCACTCTTCTCATTATGAAAATTTGTAATCAATTATTAATAAAGTTTATAATTTCATCAATATAAATTTGTGGAAACTGCGGATTTGTGGAATTTGTAGAAATTTTTTTTTTTGCTTATTATAAAATTATCTATGACATACTTGATTTTTTTGTCTCTTGACCTGCATGGCCTAAAATACTTACTATCTAGCTCTTTACAGAAAAGGTTCATTGATCTCTGGTTTAGAGGGTAGGTGTATCTTTGGACCTTTGATGGTTGATGGTGAGTCTTTCTTCTCCATAATGCTAGATGAAAATATGTAAAACTAGACATGGAGACTATGAAGCTTTGGAAACACAGAAGTAAATCACTACTTCTTAATTATTCCTAATGTATATTTAAACATGGGCAAGTGAGGCAGTATGGCTCAGTGGGTAAAGGGCTCAGGCTGAAGTCAGTAAGATCTAGGTTTGAATTCTGCCTACATTTACTAGTTCTGCAGTCATGGACAAGTCATGGACAAGTCTTTGAGCTTCTGGTGCATGATCTGTAAAACTGGGATAATGCCTATGTAGCACCTCCTCACAGAGTAGTTATGAAGATCGAATTAGAAATGTGCGTAAAGTTGTTTGCAAACGTTAAATCACTAAATAAATCTCAGCCAGTCTTAGAAAACACTGCTTTGTCTTATTTTAGAAACTCATGTGCTTACTCTAGTGAAGAAACTTCAA
The DNA here is from genome assembly GCF_028372415.1 of Notamacropus eugenii. Lineage (NCBI taxonomy): Eukaryota > Metazoa > Chordata > Mammalia > Diprotodontia > Macropodidae > Notamacropus > Notamacropus eugenii. Next base: position 373,073,471 of record NC_092877.1, on the reverse strand, counting down.
CAGTTTAATATTAGTTTTGAAACGTGTTTACTTCAAGTCTCAGTGGACAAAGAAAGCTATTTCACTATTCCAGGGCATTGTACGGTATCTTCATTACATATTTTTTCTTTCTTTCTTGGTTTTTCTATTTCCTCAACTCAAGGCACTTAATAAGGTTAAACACAGTTATATAAAATTCCTTTATAAATATGTCCTCGTACCTGAGGCCATTTCTTTTCTATGAAACTTGGTTTTCCCCTTTAAAATATATTTTCTCAGTAAACAGTGTGCTGTATAATTTTGCAGGTAATTCCTTGGTGGCTTTAGTTAATGTGTTTACTGAAGAGAAATCAGTGACAAAATAAAAGAATTTGTTTCTTTGATTTATGGGTTTTGCATGCATCTTCAAAATTCAAGTATAATGATTTTGCAATATATATGCATACACTGCATTTGCCTTAACTAGGCAATACAATTTTGTGATTCATAATTGTCTATTATGGCAAAGCTGTGACAAAGGAGGAGGCAATGTGGTAGCTTAGTGGTGAGAACTCGAGTCTAAAGCACAGAGTTATCCATAAAAGCCATAAAAGTAATGAAATAACTTGCAATCAGCCTAGAACAGAAATTAAACTGTCTACTTATCCAAAGAAATGAAGTCCCATATTGTACCAAAAGAAATTATGTTTTCCTTTAAATATTAGCTCACTTTCAAATGACAATAAAATATACAAAGTGTTATTTGGTGCCACCTCAAAGAGAACATTATTCTTTTTAGCCTAAACAAACACACAGTAGTTAATATATTCATTTCATATTTTATTAATGATAACATGTTATACTTAGTAACAAACTCAATACATAGTAACAACCAGAGTCGCTTACGAGCATCTCTGTAGTCCTTTTGAAAAACAGAATTCATCAAGTTTCATCATGCACTAAATAATAAAAAAAGAGACATCTTCTAAAATAAAGGATATTTTTAAAAAAGATTGAGCCAGGACATAGAGATGGCATATATTTTGCTTTTTATACTAAAATGCCAAAAAGTGATTAAAACTGAATGCAGACATTTAATGGACTGATTATTCTAATATATCTGTTAAGGGAAGATTTGGTCTGAATATAACTCACGGCCTCAAAACACCTGAGAAGATATACTGCTAAAAAAATAAATAGCTCATTCTTCTAGAGTCCATGAAGGCAAATAAAATAATATATGATATTCTTAAATACACACACAGGCAAAGCCTAAAATAAAAAAAATAAAATAAACAAAGTGTGCTTTAAGAAATCATGCCTTGAAATGAAACAACTGCGGAAGTTTACGAGCGTCATCCTGCCTTATAATCATGATCTTCTCACGTCTTCACCGCTTGGATCTGATCTGGTGACAAGAAATAAAAATAAACAAGCATAAATCCTCACGTGGCAAAAATGCACTAAGTAACCTCAAAGTACATACAGCATACTCCAAGTCTATACATATACACATGTTTTTATAAAATCTTATGCTATCACTCTGGAGATAGTGGCAGCATTTACCACAGCGAAATGTATGATAAAGTAAAATATAAGAATGCTTTTTAAAAAAGGTATTTTTTTAAAAGGAGGAGAAGAATAATTTATAGTTCTATAAAGGGAATGCATATTCTTTTAAGGTTTTACTAAAGAATACACCACACTTTGTTGGGTATCTAAGAATCCCGTCTTTGTTTTCTAATAAAAAGTACAAAGCCCAAAATACAGGACATAAGACAGCAGGGTCTTAGAGGCCATCCAGTTCCCTTCATTTCATACATGCCTAATATGACACTGAGAAAAGGCAATTTTTCAAAATGAAGATTAAAACGTTAAACATACAAGATTTGTCACAAAATGAAGCAAAATTCTTTGGTTTTTCTGCATTATGACATGAGAGGATAAAAAAAAGTAATCCATTCTCTTGACTTTACAATTTACCATGTACTCTTTCATAACTTTACTTGACATAGATGTCTCTGTCTACATTATCAGCAATAATGTGCACTAATGAATATAATTTTCTTTATCTGTTATTTTCAAAAACAGCTCAAACTTAGGCCCACAGTGCACACAAATTTAATAAATGTCTATATTGAATTGAATTACGGAAGATATCTAAGAGAATTTCAAGGCTCAGCTAAAATGCTGCTTCTTTTATGGGATGTTCAAGGATACTTCCAGATCACTGAGCTTTCCTTTTAAAACTCTCCAAATACTGTTAAACTTTATTATATGCTTATCATTTTCTATTTTGTATTATTATATGTGTATGTCTTATTTGCTGTTATAAATTATAAAGTTCTTAGAAGTAGTGATGATATTTTATATATATCCTTGCAACCCCCTCCCCATCTAGCACCAGCCTTGCCTGTGACTGTAGGTACTAGGTAAATGTTTGATGAATGTATTCATTAAGCCATAAGAATACAAGCTGTCTACCATTACAAGAGCTAATATAACAAGGCACTTGTGTCCCCAGATGAACTTATAAATAAGTTTGAATGCTAAGATACACAAATGTTATCTTCATAATTTAAAAAAAAAATCCAGCAATTTAATAGTCATCAAGGCATTTTTCCCCTATGATTTTGGATCACTACTGTCGCCTAGTGGTTAGTTCGAAAAAGAACACATTTCTAGGAAAGCTCGTACTGTTCTTTTTACAATATAAAGAGAGTCCTGATGATCTACTTCTTTCCCAATAACTTTTGCAATCATCAGTAAGCATCTGTAAAATGACTGGTCAATCAATCAATCAACAAGCTTTCTATGTGCTAGGCATGATGCCAGGAACTGGGGAATACCAAGAGAGGTAAACTATCACTGCTCTCAAGCAGTTTATATTTTTAATGTAGAAACCAACATGTACATAAAAGATACATACAGAGCACATGGAAGGTAACCTCAGAGTGGAGGGTTCTTACAGCTCAGGACACCAGGAGAGGACTCCTGCAGAAGGTGGCATTTGAGCAGCGTTCTGAAGGAAGCTAGTGAATCTAAAAGGTGGAAGTGAGAAGCCAGGCATTCCAATCCCAGCTTTGGGGAGATATTGTGTTTTGTGTAAGGAACAGTAGGTAGGCAGTGGTTGTATCACAGAATTGGTGTAAGTGTAAGAAAACTGGAAAAGTAGAAAAAGGACAGGTTGTGAAGCAGTTTAAAGGGTAAAGGACCTTATTTTGGATCCTGGAGGGAAACAGTTCATTTAGTGTATGTGTGTGGTGACTAACGCCATCACATTCACACTTTAGGAAAATCACTTTGGGAGCTGTATGGAAGATAGATCAGAGTGGGGAGAGAATTGAGGCAGGGAGACCCAACAGAAAGTTACAGCAAGTCATATGAGAAGTATTGAGGGCCTGAGGAACTGAACTAGGGTGGTGACTGCGTGCCTGGAATAAACGGGACATACAGGAGAGATGTTGTGAAGGAAGACAAGGGACAGGAACATATAAAATAAGAGAGAGTGAGGAGATGAGGGGGACACTGAAGTGTCTGGCCAGAGTTAGGCATACCCTTACTGCCTTTAGAATAGGGTTTTCCTTTCTGCAGTTAATGGCCCCATGTGGAAACTGTACAAAGCCTGAAATTGTTTGAAATCAGTTTCTACAATCTGGTGAGGTAAGGTCACAGATCCATTTAAGAATTAGAGTTTAGGCCACCTGGGGTATAGTTTGTGCTACTTTTCACACGATGATTCTTCTGATGATACTTATCATGCAAGAGAAAAGTAATGACTAAACTCTGACCAAGTAGTAGAGAAAAGGGAGGTTTAAAACATTAAGTCCTTGTTAATTCATTTCATTGATTATTTTACTCTGAATATAGCAGGAAGATACTGCATCAAGAGAGCTGATTGAGATCTCAGTGATATGATGAGCATCAGAAATGAATCTACCAAGAATGATAAAGAGCATCTGTGTCACACAGGTCCTTCTGAGAGGAGTGTCATTGAACTACACTAGATTCTGCTACTGTTTACAATGCAAATTTAGATGAAAAAGTTTCTGAATTTTCTTTCTCAAAATAAAATAATATTAAGTAATCTACTCCAAGAAACTATCCTTATGAGTAGTATAAAACTACACCTATAATTCAATTCAACAAACCTTTAAATACCTATTATTTTTTCAAGGCACTGTGAGCATAAATATACACTGTTCATAATAATGTTACATATAGGAGTTGGAGAGAAAGGGCATGCAAGATTCTTAAAAGGACAATTTGCTTCACACCATTAACGTTATTTTTCTGTTGCTGATAACAAATACTTGAAACCAATTACAGAAATATGTTAAAGATTTGGCTAAAATACTCCCATTACCATATCATTCTGTACTTAGGTTTACTGTCACAAGCTTTGGAAAAATAATTGTAATTTTTATTTCTGGTCACCTTACACATAAATTTTTTTGTATACAAAGCCTTAAAAATACAAGAAAATGGAGTAAGATTCTGGGTACTTACTCTGTAGTTTTTTCTGACAGCAGAATTAAGTGGAAGTAAGAAAAAAAGACAGATGACATAATCAAAAGAAAACTTAAAAAAGAAATAATTGAATAGAAAGGAAATAAAGTGATGAAGATATATTAAAATACCAGATGTACCTTGTAGCCAGTCTACACCTTCTTGTAACCCTTCTCCCTTAATGGCATCACTAGCACTGAAAGAAAAAGTACAAATCGTGTAAGTATACAAAAAATTTTATTTTAAGTCTATTGTACAGAGCTGTCATAATTCAATATCACATTCTTCAACTTTTATGAAAATTTGCAATGAGTAAAAATAGTAGATAAATGCATCCATTCAAAAGTAAAACATGAGAGAGCTATTCATGAAACACATTAAATTTTTGATAAACAGTTTTGCCACCCTCAAAAAATGCTACTTATTATAGTTCACTGACTTAACATCAACAGAACATGCAATTTCAGCTGTTTTTCCAGAACTGGCAATAGATTTCTACTGAGAGATTTACACTGAACTTCCTTTGTCCCTGTTTCCTCTGAACTAACAGTATTTATTTTTCAGAATAGTGTTAGAGTCTCACCAAGAAACTAGATCTTTTCTCTGTCTAAAGATAACTGACACATATAGAAACCAAACCTATAATTAGTCAATGGAATCCTCTAATCAGATGAATTCTCCAGACTGTCTTCCATAGCATGTTATGTAAAACATAACTATTTTACAGATAGCCACAATCAAGTTATAAAATTGGTAAGAATATAAATTAAGAGATATAATGTCATAGATTAGACCAAGGTCCAAGTCCTCCCTTTTTGGACAGATGATGGCATTGTGACTATAGCCAAGTTACTTAACTTTCAGTGCCCCAGACAATTAAGATCAGAAATTATAGGTAAACTGCTGATCTGTAGCACTGGAGCGAGTTTCCAACCTTGCTGAAATCACAAGTCTTGATTAAAAAGATAACATATTTAGACCATTTTATGGAGAACTAAATAGTCACCCTTTTTAACAAGAAATAAGTACACTGAATTTAGGTGTGCCTAAATAGGTACACTGTATTTTCTATAAAAGTTTCTATTCATTCATATAGTTAGGTCCTTTTAAAAGAAGAAATAAGGTACTGTAAGAATAATAAGTATACTCGATTAGCTATTTCAGACCACTACACTTCTAACTCTCATGTAATAACAACTGATATTAATACAGCTAGGCAGCAGAGTGGGCAGAGTGCCAGGTCTGCAGTCAGGAAGATTTATCTTTCTGAGTTTAAATCTGATCTCAGATACTTACTAGCTGTGTGACCCTGGGCACTTAACTCTGTTTGCCTCGGTTTCTTCATTTGTAAAAAGAGCTGCAGAAGGAAATGGCAAGCCACTCCAGTATCTTTACAAAGAAAATCCCAAATGAGGTCACGAAGGGTTGAATAGGACTAAAAATGACTGAACAACAACACAAAATACTTTCTAGATATCAATAGTGATCTGAGTTAACTCAGAAGAGCACAGGGCCATAGATTTAGATCTGGAAGGCATCTCAGGAGGCCACTGAATGTTACCCCTTCACTTCACAAATAAGGAAACTGGGGTATTTAACCTCTCTCATAGGATCACTAAGCTAGTGTCTGAGGTAGAATTCAAATTTAGGTCTTCTTGACTGCATTATCCAGCTGCCTACCTCAAACCAGAATATATTTAGTTTAGAAATTCAGAAATTATTTGATTCAAGGTAAAGTATCAGAATTTAGCTTGTTATTGAATAACTTTAAGGCAGAAATAAGTATCTGAAGACTTAGCCTAAGAAGACAATCTGACTTAAGTTTCTTCTTTCCCCTTCATTACTCAAACTTCAGTAGCATTATTCTTCCCTTCTCAGACTTTGCCAACGCATACTGACAACCATTTTGTAGAAAGTTAGCTTGCCTGGGGCCACATAATAACTCTGCTTCAAAGGTAGGACTTGAATATAGGTTTATCTGCCTCCATGACCATTTCTCTTTTCATTACTCACTCTTTTCCCTATTCATGCTGTTTTTCTACTTAAATTCTCTGTCTCAGCTATCTCATACAGTCCTACAGACTTGCCTCCCACCTAGATAAGGCTGACTCTTATATCTCTATCTCTAAGCTTCTGACACTGTTGGTCATCCCGTCCTACTATGTGCTCACTCTTTGTCTTTGTTTTTAGATATAGTAAAGGTAGATTAAAGATTGAATGCTTCTGTCTTCCCGTTGATTCTTCTCTTTCCCAGTTCCTAAAGTCCTATCAAGTACCGCTATGCAATATCTCTTACATTATTACCCTAGTTCAGGCTGCTGTTACTACCTTCTGAAATTAAGCCACTACCATAGAATTTGCTTATCACATTTTCTCTCTGTAATTCTCTGTAGCACCTTTTGTAACATCCTGGAATGAAGGAGAACACTGGAGGAAGAAAACATTTAAAGGGAAGAAAAGATGAAGAGGTGAAGGAGACTAGAGAAAAAAATTTTCCCTACTTCACTTTTTTTCAAGTTGTGGTTGTTTCTTTTAGGATATTTTGTCAGGTAAATGTTAATTTAAATCAGCAAGAAATTGTTTACCAAATATGCAATAAATTCATTTCTAAAAGCAATTAAGTTCAACCTTATTAGTTTTTCCAAACACTTTGCCATAGTGCCATAATAATGTTTGGAATATACAATTCTGAAAGATAATCAACATAGTTTTCAAAGAAGTATCCCATTATTAATGTCCAGTTAATCAGTGTCTAGCGTACATCTTTACTGCTGTGCTGCAGTCCAGAAAAGAATGATCAAAGCTGAGAAGTGTGCTTTTTTTTAATGAAAAAGGAAATGACAACATAAAACTTTACCAAATATGCCACGGTTTATCTTTGATGTTTTCTAAAGACAGCAACTGGGATACTTTTACAGATGTTACGGCATCCCTAAGATCCATTTTGTTAGCGAAGAATAAAATTGGTATTCGGCGGTGTTTAATATCTGAGAAAAAAACAACATTATCTTAAAGTTATCAGAAATGAAAACAAAATAGGAAAAATGCTTAACATTTGTATGTTTCTCTGTTCTACAAAACACATTTTAAATATATATATATACATATATATATATATATATATATGTATATACGCACATATAGGCAAAAGATAATGAAATTTATAATTTACTATAGGCAGCAGTTCTGAACCAAACCTAAGGTGGAAGACAATGGAGAATTAACGATTTAGGAGTTTCTTAGAACTTTGGTGAAGCAATCAGATGCTTGCAAAAAAAAAAAAAATCTCATCTCATTGGCATCACAAAAAAGAGATTAGATTTGAACACTTAAGCATTTGTTCCAAAGATTTTACTTGTAGGGCAAATGCAAATTTCAAGAATCTATTTCTTAAATTTAAAACATAATATATTTAAAGTAGCTTTGAAAAAGCCCTGAGTCATCGTATGCCTTTAATATAGCAAAGGAAAGCTTTAAAACACTGAAAAAATAGTAAGCAAATGAAGCAAAGGAAATTATGTATCTGTGTCATATAACGCAGACTTATAAATTTTGAAAAATTTAACTACCTAACTATAGCGCAGTGTAGTTATTACTACAAAGTACTGGAAGATAAAATCACTCACCTGGATGATTCAAGAGAATATCAAGTTCTTCTTTGGCTACAACCATTCTTAATCTGTCACTACTATCAATGACAAAAATAATGGCCTGGCCTTCTCTGTGCAATATATAAAAGTGAGAAGAAAAATTACAATTGCTTATATAAATCACCAAGAGTTCTACTGGTAAGAAATTTTTGAATTTTCTCTTTGATACATAAATATATGTTCCTCCAAATATGCTTCACAGGAGATAGTGATTTTAAAAACATGCTTCCTTCAAGTATGGTTCCTCAGGACCATAAAAAGTTTTTGGAATACAGCATTCCAATTTTGTGTAGTAAAGTTGGGCAAATTTTTCAGATAAGAACTTCAGAATATTAAAGAGTAATGGTAACAACTGACGTTTATTCAATGCTTTAAGTTTTGCAAAGTATGCCATACACATTTGCTCACAACTTTACCTCCCTAAGGCCTCATCTATAAAATGAGTCCCTTCTAGTTCTCAATCTCTGATTCTAGAAGCCTATGAACCATTTCAGATAGGTGCTACAAATGCTACTGTCCTTGCCTTCTACATGACAAAAAATGAGGCTCAGAGAGATCCAATGTCTTGTCCACGGTAACAGAGCTAGTTAATGTCAGAGACAGAAGAGAATTCAGGCCTTTTTTGACCCAAACTATGCCACACAGCTTATTTTAAGCATGGGAGTATTTTTAGATGTGATTCAAGTGAATAGGAAGAACAATTTAACTAATGCTATTAAAAGTTATTTGCGTAGTTTGTATGTCTTGCCATGCTTGTCTATTTCACCTTGCTCATCTTTCTTATGGTATAGTATAATAATCTTTCGTTACATTCAGGTAACACAGTTTGTTCACCGTTGGATTTTCCCCAACTATAAAATGATGGGTATTTACCATGTTTCCAGTTCTCTATTACAAAAAGTGCCGCTATAAATATTTTGGTGTCTCTGGGACCTTTCTTTTTAACAGGTATATGCTTAGAAGTGTCCTTTGAGTCAAAGGGTATGGACGTTTTAGTCATTTTATTTGTATAACTCCAAATTACTTTCCAGAATGTTTGGACTATTCCCATCTGTTGTCATCAATTTTAGGTGAAAACTTCAGAATTGTGTTGGTCTGCATTTTTCTTATTATTAGTGATCAGAAGTGATCTTTTATATGTTAATAGTTTGCAATTCTTTATTTTCTTCTTTTAGAATTCTTTGACTCCTTATCCTTAATGATTAAGTTTAGCCCTGAGGAAGAGATGTGAGAATATATGTACCTCCTGACCTTTGCAAAGGTAGAGGGCTATAGGTGTGGAATCCTACATATAATGATGAATTTGGCTGATATATTGGTTAGCTTCAGTGAACTTTTTTCCGTTTGATATTTTTTGATATTAGGAATGGTTTTATGGGAGAAGTAGCTACCCTCTATCATAGGTTCATAGATTTAGAGATGGAGAAACCTCAGAAGTCATCAAATACAACCCTTTCATATTGTATATTATATAATATAACCTAAAGAGATAAAGTGACTTGCTCCTGGTCACACAAGAAGTAAGTGGCAGAGCTGAGATCTAGGCCCAGGTTCTCTATCTCCAACCTATGCCCTTTCCACTGAACAAGATAGCAAGAAAAATTAAAAGCAAAGTTTGAAATTTTCAAGGAAGTTACACGGGACAGAGTATGAAAATGCTGACTGACTTTATAGTTGTGTAGCAAAGTTATGGATAATAGTTTGCTACTCAATTTCTTGAATAAGAATATCAAAATAGGCTAAAATGAAATGTAATTAAAAACCTCTAAAAATTTCAAGTACACCAAAGCAAAATACCTAATGTTGTATCATACCATTGTCCATACTGTTTGTTGTTTCCTAAAACGCTAGTTTTATAATAACATGTCACAAAATTAATTGTATGTAATTTCAACTAAAGAACTTTGTATACTTTAACCAAGTGGAAAAATCTGAGAGGTTTTGCATGCTGTCCTAGTTCATCTTGTTCTATCAAATATTATAACAAAATTATTAGTGCCTAAGAGGAAGTCAGTATCAATAGTTTCAAAATAAACCATAGAATCAACAAAAAATATACTAATATTAGTATACTAATATTATACTCACACACAGGCAGCATAGTGTAGTGGAAAGAGCAGTGAACTGGAGTCAGAAGAATCTGAGACTGAATGGCTTCGACATTTACTAGCTGTGTAACCCTGCGCAAGTCACTTCACCTTTGAAAGCCTCAGTTCCCTCATCTGTAAAATGGGGATAATAATATTTGCACTAACTACCTGTCAGGGTTGTTGTGGGGGAAGCACTTTGTAAACCTTTAAACACTACATCAATGTGAGCTACCATTGTTATCTGGCAGGAGGACAGAACACACCAGTCAACATCACAATCTAATCCCCCAGTAATTACAGTTTTTAGCCAGCCCAACTACACACACAATAAAAGCGGTGCTCAGCACAGCACCATGTACATAGGGGCTTCTTAATTTAAAAAAAAATTAAACTGAATTCGCCTGATTAACAAATCATCTTGTAGATCACAATTATGCTCTTTCCTTTGAGACATAAATTAGGAGAGAATTTAAAACTACATGTCACAAACCCATTCAAGTCTATTAAAATTACCATTTATATAATCTCCTATGATTGGCTATTAAAACAGAAACATGCACTTCATCAACTCACATTGATACTGATTAAAATCAAATGCTACATATGCTTGTTAAGCATTTACTATATGAAGAACTCTTTATTTGGCATAGAGGAAATATGAAGAAAAATAAGATAGTCTTTATCCTCAATGATAGGGTTCATACATATGTCCAAAATAATACAAAATAGGATATTAAATACATAGAAGAGGTATAAAATTCTATGGAATAATTGAGAATTTACTTACTTGTAATAATGTTCCCATAGGTTTCTATATCTCCCTTGACCTGACATGTCAAACACTGTGAAAGACAAACTGCAAAAGAAATTCCAGGCCAAACTATGGTCACTAATTGGAAATGTACATTTTTTTTTTAAATTACAAAATAACTTTTGGATGAAAGTTTTAAACTGAAAAGGCTTTAATTTTCAGTTAAATAAAGTGAGAGTAAGATGGGATAAATGTTGCTACTAAACATAGCTCTGTACAATATGAAATACAAAAAGAAATGATCTTTTTATTGGTCAACTTACCAGAATTAATTTTAATGTCAAAGTATAATAAAAATCAAATGAACTCTACTTTTTGATAGCTTTCAAATAATTTGCTTTGGAACAAAATGGCAGTAATTGAGATTTATTGATTATTTATAATTTCAAATAACAATATAATTGGAAGTTTATTTTTTTAAACTAACCTGAAAAAAATAAAAACCAGGAGTGCTCTGGGATCCTGAATTCTCAAAACTGATAAGAGGAATGTGAATTTGGATTTCAGGTTATATTTCTCACCCAATTTTATAATCACTGGCAAAACGAAGATAGGAGTAGCAATCCAGCTCAATTCTTCCAACATTTCCCTCCAAATAACAAGACAATAATGCCTCAAATTAAATATGGAGGGGCAGAGCCAATAAAAGGTTGGGGTGAGACATTTTTTCTGCCTAAGACAACTCAGGAAGTTGGCAGGAGAGGTCTGTGATATTGCACTGGGGCCAGCCTCGAGTTCTGCAACTACAACAATGGCTGTGGGCCTTGGAGGAGGCTCTGACAGCAACAGCAGCAGTAGCTTTGGGAGCTCTCGGCCCAGAGATGGAAAGGAGATTGGACAAATAGTCAAAAAGGGATTACAGGAGACCCTGAGCTGACACTGAGCACAGGACCAGGCTCTGTTTGGCAAATCTATTGCTGATACACACTGTAGTTCCAGGGTGGAGAAGAGCAATAGCACTTTGTGATTTCAGGGGACCAGAGGCCATTACTAAGTAAAGACCAGGGCACAGACCAGGAAAACAGTGATCACAACTCTCCCACAAAAGTGCCTCCTAGTTTTGAAAAACAGCAGTGTAGAAAAGCCTGAAGCTTGGGACAGTGCCCCTCCGTCCCAGGTGAGCAGAGCCCAACTTTAACATGAAATTCCAAGTCTAGAAGTAGGCTAGAAAAATGAGCAAGCAATAAAAAAAATAACCTGACCAGAAAAGGCTACTATGTTGACAGGGAAGATCAAGACACAAACTCAGAAGAGGCAAATAAAATAAAAACAGCTAAGACAAAGACTCAAAGGAAAATAAAGTCTAAGAATTCCTGGAAGAGTTAAAAAAAAAGAGAAAAGTATAGTAGAGGAAAAATTAGGAAAAGAAATGAGAGTGATGCAAGATAATTATGAAAAGGGAATTAACAAGCTGGTAAAGTTTGGTAACAACACAAAAAATATAGAAAAAAATAACACCTTAAAAACCAGAACTAGCTAAATGGTAGAGGCACAAAAATTCATCAAAGAAGAGAACTCTTTAAAAAGCAGAACTGGCCAAACAGAAAAAGTTCACTTGAGAAAATAATTCTTTAACAATTACACTGAGCAAGTAGAAGCTAATGATGTCATGAAACTTCAAGACATAACAAAACAAAGTCAAAAGAATAAAAAATAGAAGAAAATATAAAAAATTTCATCGGAAAAACAACTGATCTGAAAAACATATTAAGGAGAGATAATTTAAGAATTACTGCACTGTCTGAAAGCCATGACTGAAGAAAGAGCCTAGATATATTTCAAGAAATTATCAAGGAAAACTGCTCTGAAATATTAGATCCAGAGGGTAAAATAGAAATTGAAAGAATTCGTGGACCACCTCCCTTAAGAGATTCCAAAACGAAAATTTCAAGGAATATTACAGCCAAATTCTTGAGCTGCAAAGTTGAGGATAAAATATTGTAAGGAGACATAAAGAAACCACTGAAGTATCATGGAACTATAATCAATATCAAACAAAATTTAGCTTGTTCCCTTTTGGAAAATCTAATACTTTGGCACATGATATTCTGGAAAGCAAAACAGCTAGGATTACAACCAAAACAACTGAGTACAATCCTTCAGGGGGGAAAAATGATATTTAATGAAGTAGAGAGCTTTTAAGCATTCCTAATGAAAAGACCAGAGTGGAAAAGAAACTTTGACTTTCAAACACAAGATTCAAGAGAAGGTTAAAAGATAAACAAGAAAGAGAAATCGTAGGAGACTTAATATTTACATTACTATATAAGAAAATAATATGTGTAACTCCTAAGAACTATATCATTACTAGGGCAGTTAGGGCTCTACATAGAAAGAGGATGTGGGTGAGTGTGAGTCCAAAATGCTGGGACGATGTTTAAAAAAAATGAAGGAATAAGAAAGAGGGATATACTAGAAGAAGGAGGAAGGAAATGGAAGAATGGAGAAAATCATCTGTTAAAAGAGGTATGCAAGAAAGGGCTTGTACAGTGGAGGAGAAAATAGGAGGGAGATTGGCAACATGAATCTCACTCTCAATGGAACTGGTTCAAAGAGGGCAGAATAAATAAAAAACAGACACAATTTGTGACAGTAATCTATTTTAATCAACAGAGAAGTAGTAAGGAGAAGGGATAAGAGAAGGAGAGCTGACAAAATCGAGGACAGATAAAAGAAGGCAGTGGTCAGAAGCAAAACTGAATTTAGAGAAGGAAAAGATAAAAAAAGAGAGAAGTATAAATAAAAGAAAATAAGATGGAAGGAAATGTACAGTTAGTAACCATAAATGTGAACGTGAATGGGATGAATTCTTCCATGAAATGGAAGGAAATAGTAGACTACATTAGAAACCAGAATCTAACAATATGTTGTTTACAAGAAACTCACTCAAAACAGAAAGACACACATAAGAGTTAAAATAAAGGGCTGAAGAAGAATCTATTATGCTTCAACTGGGGTGAAAAAGTCAGGAGAGGCAATTGAGCTCTCAGACAAAGCAAAAGCAAAAACAGACCTAATTAAAAGATCTATTTTAGGGAAATGACATTTTGCTAAAAGATACCATAAACAATGAAGCAACATAAGAAAAACTTATAACAATATAAAAGTCTCATTTTTCAAATACAGATAACTGTCAAATTTGTAAAAATAAGAACCATTCCCCAACTAATAAGTGGTCAAAGGATATGAACTGGTAGTTTTTAGATGAAGATATCAAAGCTATCTAAGGTCATGTGAAAAAAATTTAAATCATTATTAACTTTAAAAATGCAAATGAAAACAACTTTGAGATATCACCTCACACTTATTAGATTGGCTAAATGCTAGAGGGGATGTGGAAAAATAGTTAATGGAGTTGCGAATTGGTCCAACCATTCTGAAGAACAATTTGGAACTATGCCCAAAGGGTCATAAAACTGCAAATCCTTTGACCAGCAATACCACTACTAGGCTTGGAAGCTGAGGAAAATAAAGTAAAAGAAAAAGAATCTGTATGTACACAAGTATTTATAGTAGCTCCTTCTGTGGTGGCAAAGAATTGGAAATTGAGGGGATGCCCATTAATTGGGGAATGGCTCAACAAGTTGTGGTAAAAGATTGTGATGGAATAGTACTGTGTTATAAGAAAGGATGAATAGGATGGTTTCAGAAAAATCTGGGAAGATCTACAAGGAATATAATTTTTTCACTTTTTATTTCTAGTGACATGGCTAATATGGAAATATGTTTTACATGGTTTTGCATATATAATTGACATATTGCTGGAGGGAGAGAATTTGGAACTCAAAACTTTCAAAAACGAATGTTAAAAATAAATAAATGAAAAAAATTTCATAACCATCAGTTGTAATAAAATTGAGTTACCTGGATGTCTTGAATTTCTCTATACTAAATCCTATTGTTGGAACTATGTCTTGAGTTTGAGCCTATAAAAGAAAAAAAGTAAAGTTAAAAAAACTTCAGTTACCCCAAACAGACTTTTTCTTAAGTTACATCAAAATACTCAATTTTAATAACATCTACTTCAATAGATTACATCCAGTTAAGTAAAAAATCACTCTTTTGGATAGCTGTTTTTGATTGTAGGTACCTTATAGGAGTTTATGTCTAATATTTACAAATCTAAGTAACACTTTGATTCTGAATCAACATATCATATCCCGAACTCTAGAAGTGGGCAGTATAGCTTTCTTAATGTCACCACAGGAACAACTATTATCTTATTAGTGAGGTGTTTTTATGGTAACAATGTCTCCAAATCAGGTTTTCTTAAAATAAATTTTCCTTACTACAAAAACCAAACCAAACCTTTCCTCCCCTCAACCCATAAACTATAATAATGCCTCCATTAATAAAGAAAACATATCTTTCTTCATGAAGTCAAATTTCCTTATAGTTACATATCTTAGTCAGACCTTTTAAAAAATCCAAATGTTTGCAAAAACAAAAACAAAAAAATAAAAAACTCAAGGGTTTTAGCTAAGATTATAAGCCACAATTACACAACAATGTACTGAACATTTGTCTCAAACGGGAAAACTCCTGATTTTGTGAATTCAGGATCAAACTCAGTATTGTACACAGTCAAAATGGCCAATATTCAGACTCTGAGGTTTTTGTTTTTATACTGAAAAACAACAACTAAAAGTTATTTGATGAATTTTAGAGTTAAATTATTTGAGTTATATTAAGTTATTGTGGTAAGGAAAGCAAAAAAAAGGACTTTGTGTTCAAAACAAAGGAAGATCAAATTGATCTCTTAAGTTACAGGGAGATTTACAGTGAGAAAAGAGGGCAACAAAATGCATATTTCTTGGTCAACTTCTCAAAAAAACCACCCAAGTTCCCCAAATTTGCCTTAAAATTTTATCAAATACTTTAGCCAAAATTTAAATGAAGAAAGAATTCTGAATTCCATGATACTGATCAAACTGCAGTAATTATGAAGATCAAAAACCTTGTATAGCAGTCTATAATATACTAGACTAGTAAAATTATTCTATTAATTTATTTGAAACACAACTTATTAATTATTTATTAATGTCAATATTAATAAAAATGTATTGATATCACCAACTCACATTTATAATTTCTATAGAATTATATTAGTTGAACAATGTTTTATATAGAATGGAAAAGCATTAATCAAGTACTTATTATCTTCAAAACACATATACTGTATATTCTAATTTCTTCATAACCATGAAACAAAAACCACAAACAATACAGAGAAACAAAATAGAACATACATACTTTCCTTAAATATATGCTTAAGTTTAGTCAGACATTTACCATTAGTAGATCTTACAATACTACGAATGCTATTCAAAGCAAAACAAATAGAACTCAGAAAAACTTGTATCTTGGTATCTTAACAGTCTTTTAAGGATTAGGAGAACACAAAAGGAGAATTATTATAAGAACAAGGTTTTTACTTAGTCTCTTTACCATACATTTAGCACACTGTAGTGTTGTGGTTCTAAAAGCTACAGATATCAGGTTGCCTATTACATGTAATTAACTACTAAGAATAAAATTCTAAAATTATTAATGAAGTCCTGAATTTGCTCTTGATACTCCGAAGGGTCCACGATCTTACTGAACTTTCTCCACTAATAATTACCAAATATTAAGCACTTACTATGTGCCAGGCACCAGGGATATAAAGACAAAAAAAAAAAAAGTTAAATAGACCCTTATCTCCAGAAACTTACATTCTATTGAACGTAAAAGTAGATAGCAACCCCTCTGGGCCGCTCATGCTATGCCAATGTCAGATTTAAAAAAACAAAACAAATGAAGGACGAATCATTCAAATAGTTCACCTATTAGACTTTTATATTCTACATGCTTTCTCATTAGAATAGCAAATGATGTAGTGGAATGAGCCCTACAATAAGAGTTAGAAGATCTAGGTTTTAGTACTGGCTCCTCTATTTATTAACTGCATGAAGGAGGCAGAGCCATGATGTTGGAATGATAGAAAACATTCCAGTGGGCTCTCCTCCACAAATTCCTCCAAACAGATCTAGAAAGTGCACTAGACTGAATTCTGATGAGGAAATCCGAAAAAAGTCACAGACGGTCCTTTGTCTAGGCCAGCTCAGCATAGGGAAACATAAGTCTGTGAACTGCGGAGATTAGGGTGGGGCAGAAACACACTGCAGACCACGGTAGAGATAAGCTTTGCATTAGCATAAAAGTAGATACCTAGACCATACTAGGGCTCTGTCAGAGTCATACCCGGCTACCACAACGAGGACAGGTACAGTTCACTATGCAGTTCTTGGTCAGACACAGGATGGAGTCAGAAAGGGACCTGTGCACAGGGGGGTGTCCCCAGGTAGGGAGGTCCTGTCAATCAGTTGATAAACATTTATTAAGGGCCTAACACATGCCAGACACTATATTAAGTGGTGGGCATAAAAAAGGGGCAAAAAGCTGGCATCTGCCTTTAAGGAGCTTACACTCTGATGGAGGAAACAATATGCAAACAAATAAATATGATGGGGAAGGCACTACAGTTAAGAGGGCTTGGAAAGGTTTTCAGTAAAAGATGGGAGTTCAGTTGGGACTTAAAGGAGGCCAGGGAAGTCTAGGTAAAGTTGGGGAGGGAAAGCATTCAAGAAACAGGAGAAACTGCCCAGAGTAGAGATAAGAGTATCTTGAAGAGCATGTGTCAAATATAAGGTAAGAAGGGGCCTAAGTTATGAAGGTCTTTCAATGGCCAAACTGGTGGCTGCTCCTGGAGGTGAGAGGGAGTCACTGGAATTTACTGGGTTTAAGGATGACATGACTGGACTTATGCTTTAGAAAAATCACTTTAATGGCTGAATGGAGGATGAACTGGAGTGAGGAGAGACTTGCAGCAGAAAGACTCAGCAACAGACTATCACAAGAATACAGGCATGAGGGACTGTGCTGGAGTGGTGGCAGTGTCATAGGAAAGAATGGGGAAGAGATGTTGCAAAGGTGAAAATGACAGATCTTGGCAGATCAAATGATGAAGGGTAAGAAAGGAGAAGTCCATGATGTGGAAACTGGAATGGTGGTAAGAAGAGGGTGATGGTAAGGGGTGGGTTTAAAGGGAAAAATAATGAGAAACATCTGGGACATTCTGAATTTAAGATGTCTACTGGACATTTAGCTCAAAAAGGCCACTGGAGATATAAGACTGGATATCAGCAAAAGGTTTGGGGTAGGATAGGTTATCTAAAAATCTTCAGCATACAGATGGTAATTAAATTCATAAGAACTAAGTAATGTACTGGGAAAAGAGAAGAGGGTCCAGGACCAAATTCTGAGGGACACCTATGATTAGAGGGTCTGATCTGGGTGTGGATCCAGCAAAGGAGACAGAGAAGAAACATTCAGATAGGTAGGAGAACCAGGAGAAAATGATGTCCTGAAAACTTAGAGAGGAAAATATCAGGGAGAAGAGAATGATCAACAGTGTTAAAAGCCTGTAAAGAGGTCAAGGAAAAATAGGATTGAGAAAAGTCCATTAGATTTGGCAATTAAAAGAGCATAAGTAATTTTAGAAAGAGCAGTTTCAGTGGAATGATAAGGTCTGAAGACAGACTGTAAGGGGTTAAGAAGAGAATGAGAAGAGAGAAAGTGGAAGTAGCTATCGTACTGGCCTTTCTGAGGAATTTAGCTACAAAAACAGAAGAGAAATAGGATGACAGTTAGCAGGGATGGAAGGATCAAATGAGGTTTTGGTTTTTTTTTCAGGATAGGAGAGACACGGCAAAGTTTGTAGTAAGTAAAGAGTAAGTGATAGAATGGGGATGATAGAGGCCAGTATCTAGTGGAAGAGATGAGATAGAATGGGATCAGCTGAACAGGGTTAGCCTTGGGAAGGAGTAAGTCTATTTCATGTGGGACAGGGGTGAAGGAAGAACAGCATGTACTTGAGTGATAAAAGATGAAGAAGAGGGAGAAGAAAGGCTTCCATTTTATTCTGTTACATATGAGGCAAGGCTCTCCATGGAGACTGCAGGGAGGGAGAACCACGTGAACTTTTAGGAAGAAAGAAAATGTTTGCAAGTGCCAGTGTGGAGAGGGAGGAGAATGGATGGATGGACAAAGGGGGTATAACAAGATTATCTAATAGTGGTGAGGGCCCAGTTGAAGTTGTGTAACATACATTTGTAGTGGACTCAGTCAGAATGGTTACATGATTTTCTCCATCTTAGTTCAGCAGCACATGGGTAGGAGTGAAGGCAATAGATGGTGGGAGTGATTCAAGACTGAGACTTGCCTGAGCATAACTGGTAATTGATTGAAGGGCTAGAAATTCAAGAGAGGTCAGTGCACACATAAATGGGTTCACCAAGGTGTCAAGATGGTGAAAAATGGAAAGAGTGGCCAGTGTGGAGAGATGGCCTTGGAGAGAATTGAGGATTCAAGAGACTAGAGATAGTAGTGTTGACAAACAGTGGGGTTTGGGAAGGGAAGGGAAGGAGAGGGGCAGAGTCAACAGATCATGGTTGGATGAAGGGATTTCTAAATTCTTCAACAGAGAAGTATATGTGTAGGTGATGATAAGAGATCTTTGTGTGTTGCTGAGGTGGGGTGGAGGAGTAACTCATGGGAAGTGAGCAATTTGAGGAACTGAGTGGTAAGGGTGTTTGAGGGATACCTAATAAGTATGATGAAGTCTCCTAATAAGAGGGCAGTACTTGGGGAGGAGAGAAAAACTGTGAGCCATGTATTGTATTCACTGAGGAAGGGGTGTGATATGGAGTCTGTACAAAACAGCTACACAGTTTTGACTGGATGGTAGATATAAAGACTATGAACCTGAAAGAGAAGAGAAGCTACTAAATGACAGAGTTAGGGGAAAAGCCTGGAAGTGGTACAGTGCACTGAGAGAAGAGAAAATTCAGAAACCAGTAGCAATAACAGTGGTGTGGCTCAGACTTCCAGTTCAGAACAGGATCTCACTTCCAGTACCTATTCCAGCCTACAAAGGAATAACTAAGACAGGAAACCCAGGCCAAAGGGGAACGTAGAATTCTGTCTCTTGGTACCAGCAGAGATTTCCAGTTGGTTTATACTGGTAGAGTCCTACAAGTCTACTCTTGTACACCTAAAGTCAGGAACATGCAGAGCTCAGACCAAAAGGGCAGCGATCACAATTTGCCCTGGATCAAACCACTCTGGGAACACTAAAAGCTTCCAGATCGTTCTGAGATTCTGGAGCAATACACCACTCAATCTACCAAGAAAGTAGCACCGGACATCTCAAAATCTTCCTCTCAGAAGTGTGGCAAATCCCAGTCCTAATATAAAATATGCAATAAGCTGGAATGATGGGTGAACAAAACAAGAACCCCACCATACTGAGCTATTATAGTGGCAGAGATATTCAAGAGAGAAAGGCAAAAAAGCAAATTACTCCAAAGTATCTACAAGTAATATTTTAAAGAAAAACATGGCTTGGGTAAAAATTCAACTAGAATTTCTGGAAGAGACAAAATAAGAGTGTTTTTTTTAAAATAAACAGAATGAGAGAGCCTGAGGAAAAAACTGGAAAAGAAATAAGAACAGAAAAAAAGAATTGGAATGGATTAAGCACAAGAGGCACAAAATTGTGTTCAAGCAACATATTTCCTAAAAATGAGAATGTACCAAACAGAAGCCACTAACTCCATCAGATAACCAAAAATATATTAAAATAGTCAAAAGATTGAAAAAATAGAGAAAAATATAAGGTAATGCAAAAACAAATGACCCAGAAAACAGGCTAAAGAGAAAAAAATTTAAGAATCAATGGAATGTTTGAATGCCATTACCAAAAAAGAGCCCAGATATTACTTCAAGAAATCTTAGAAGAAAACTGCTCAGATTTCTTAGAATCAGAGGGCACACTGAAAATAGAAATCTAGAGTCCACCAGTCACCTCCTGAAAGAAATCCTAGGATGAAAACTCCCAGAAACCGCATAGCCAAAATATAGAATTCTGGGACAAAGAAAAAGTTAAGAAACAACTACATGACCTTTGGTAAGGTCTCTATGGACATTTAGCTTTCTCATCTGGAAACCCATTAGGTCTTTTCCTCTGTGCAAACATAAGATATTATTATCTATAGTATTCATTCAAAGTCTTATTTTAATTAGGTACTATTCAGAATAAGTGATATTTAGAATAGGGTACAGGCTGCTAATCCTGTGTGCTGTGCAATTACATTTACTTTCTGAAAAATTTTCATACATAATTTTCCTTAAAGTTGTAGAAACAGTACAGTTTGACATCTCAAAACAGATGAGATATTAATGGATTAAAACATTTTACTTATTTGCCAACAAAAAAGTAATGAGACACTAGTAAGGGCAGTGATAAATAACAATACAGGCACACTAAAAATACATAACTGATGCTGTCGAGAAGTCCCAGTGATGGGTTTACATCCCAAGAAAGGGAAAGATAGAAAGGTTGCTTAGTTGAACTGACTTATTAAAAAAGTTGTTACAAGGAACATCTTTCTGGGTGGGGAGAAGAATATATTTGGAAATAAAGGTAATGTTAAAAAAAATAACAAAATTTTTGAAAAATTAGTACATGATTTGTTGTTAGAAGCAATATTAAAGAACAACACAGGCATACCCATTTAAGGATAACAATGTTATATATGAATTATCAGTGCATATTAACAGATTATAAAGTTTCACTATGTGATTGAAGACTTTGTTTACAATGTATCAATATTATTTGCAAATCACATTGATTAAAGCATGATTTGACTTTATATTAAAGGACTACACATGACTTTCCTTTCATATTTTGAAATGCCTCTTTTGATACTAAAGTCTACATTATAATGTCTTGAGTAGCCATTCTCTAATCTTGGATGTAACATGAATCCAACAAGTGCTCCTACTTAATATCAATGTGATCTTTGACACGTCCTTAACCTCTCTGGGTGGGTCTCAGTTTCCTCACTTATAAAATGTGGGGTTGGACTAGATGATTTATTACATCCCTTTTAGTTTTAATCTTCTGTGCAAGTGGTGAACTAGTACAAACAGTAATAAAACCCTGAGGACTTAAACCAATTCCATTTTAAAAACGTCTCCTCGCTAGATTAGATTAGGATTTTTATGCAAGGAATATGTTAGTCAGTTACTTATAAAGGAAAAAAGCTTTTCTATTTTGAAACAAAATTTTACTCTTATGAAGGATATCATTGCTAACATAACATCAAAACAGATTAAAAGATGAAAAAATAAATAAACCTAAATGTTTTCTTTGTAGTATCGTAAATCCAAAGAGTTAAGAGTACAGTTGAGATAGATAACTGCATGAGGCAGAAATTATTAGTGAATTCTGATCTAAGGATCCCTGGAGTCTGTGACTACACTTGGAAAAAATACTGCCCCTATCTACTCATCTAGAAGGAACAGGTTAGTTAAATCTCCTTAGGTGACAAATGTGAAAAAATGATGGGTGAAAGGATCTGGACCCTGAATTTTCTCATACATTTTAGTAACCCAGATCATTTGACCTTGCCCAAGTCATCTGGCCCACCTAGATCACTTATCTAACTTACCTGACATTCTTTTCACTGTCTATCCCACCCCAGACTACTTGCATATACTGACCAGTCCTTATTCCCATTTAGACCCTTTCACTGCTGCCCCTGGCCCATCCCAGGCTACTTACCACTCCTTAATCCCATTCAGATATTCTCACTGTCCTTTTTTTGTATACACATATCAGTCTAACCCCAAGAAGGTACGGATTCTTTAAGAATTTTCCCCCTCTCCTATTGGCATTACAATAAACTGTCACTGACTAGAAGATGGTTTAAGTGAGTGAATTCATTCCAAGAGGACACCACTCTTTACCCTGACATTTTGGGGTTCCCAGTAACCCCAAAACCACATCAAAAGTAGCACTGGTGGCCTACTAACCCCTTACAAAACTTATCTGTTTCATTACAATTTATTTTGCATTTCTGTTCAAATAGTCCCTAAAAGAAATCATTAAAGTAAAACTGTTTAATGCATCACTGCTCTGTTTCACTTGCTCAAAGGAGGCCACAGAGAGAGTGAAGGAGATTCTTTAATTTGTTAGGATCACTAGCTAGGGACCTGAGATGAAACAAATACATTTTTACTAATATCTATTATTATGGTTTCCCCAAAGCAGGGATAAGATTAAATTAATCTGAACCACAGGGAAACCTGTAAATCAATAAGTAGTGCTCTTTCAGGAGAAAGGAAGGTTAAGTAAGTAGAAAATCAGTCAACTACCTTGGAGGTAAGTAGCCTGGAGCAACTCCCATTCCCATAGCTTTCCAAATCTGCTTCAAGAGGTCCTATACAAATACCTCAAAGAAATAGAAAAAAGGAAGAGGACTAAGGAAAGCCTGAATGGAAAACCTGGGGAAGAGTGGCTCCACTCAAATGAGGCAGGGGGTCAAAGGGAGGGACTCTTTTTCAGATAAACTCCAAACCTCCAACTACTATTCCTGTTTATATGATGACAACATTTTTATGTTTGCAAACATTTAATTAAATGAAGCTTTTACTTCTTGGGAGGAAAGGGAAGTTTATTCTAACCACTTCTGGGTTGGCTCTATAAAAATTTTCAGTTATAAATGTCCTCCACTAGAGCTCCTTTAATGCTTCCTTGAACCATAGAGGTGAGCCTGGTTCCTTGGAAGTCATGTTAAGCACAGTGAAAATTCTAGAAAGTCCTACTAGGATGCTAGAAATACAGAGCACCAGCTGGGTTATGCTCAGAGAGGCTTATCACTGTATCAAATGTAGAAGGATGAATTTTTTGCCCACAACAACTCCTGAAAGGCACGGAAGGATTTTGATTTACGTCAGCAAAGAAAACATGGATACTAGCCACAACTAATGTAGTTAGAAAGTCAAAAACATTCATTTTGGACTCAAATGGTTTTAACTGGAAGCAGTGATTAACCTCATACTCAGTTTTTAGATTTTTTAAAAACAAGGAAAATTTTAAGTTCATTTTTTAAAATGTAGTATTTAATTTTTTCCCAGTTACACATAAAAACAAGTTTTTACATTTGTTTTTAAAACTTTTGAGTTCCAAATTCTCTCCCTTCCTCCCTCCCCACACCCTCTCACTGAGAAGGTAAGCAATTCCATATTGGTTATATATGTGTAGTCTTGCAAAACCGATCCAGAATAGTCATGTTGTGAAAGAAAACATAGACCAAAAAAAAAAAAAAAAAAAAATCAAGAAAAATAAACAAAGTAAAAAAAAAAGTCTGCTTCCGTCTGTATTCAGACACCATCCACTCTTTTTCTGGGGATGGATAGTATTCTTCATCCTAAGTCCTTCAGAGTTGTCTTGGATCGTTGTATTGCTGAGATCAGCTAAATCATTCCCAGCTGACCATCTTACTTTGTACCCAGCACATTTCACTTTGCATCAACTCATGCAAGTCTTTCCAGGTTTTTCTGAGAGCATCCTGCTCACTATTTCTTATAGTATAATAGTATTCCATCAGAATTACATACCACAACTTGGTTAGCCATTCCCCAAGTGATGGGCATCTCCTCAGTTTCTAATTCTTTACTCCCAGAAAAGAGCTGCTATAAATACTTTTATCCATATAGGTTCTTTGCCTTTTTGTTTTTTATCTCTTCTGGAATACAGACCTCGGAGAGGTATTGCTAGGTCAAAGGGTATACATGGTTTTATAGCCATTTTGGCATAGTTCCAAATTGCTCTACAGAATGGTTTAATCATTCACAATTCTGACAACAGCACATTAATGTCTCATTTTTCCCACATCTCCTCCAACATTTGTCATTTACCTTTTCTGTCCTATTAGCCAATTTCATTAAGTATGAGGGAGTACTTCAGATTTGTTTTAATTTGCATTTCTCCAATCAATAAGTTAGAATATTTTTTCATATGGCTATATATAGCTTTAATTACTTTTTCTGAAAATTGATTATATCTTTTGATCACTTATCCCCTGGGGGGGCATGTCTCCTCACTGGCTTTTTGGACCTCTTTTGTCATTTGATCTCGTCTGTTTTTTAAGGTCTTATTTTCTGGGTCTCTTTCACCAAGCTGTTGACTTGTTTTTCATGGTGTTCTTGAATCACTCTCATTTCTCTTCCCAATTATTCCTCTATTTCTCTTACTTGCTTTACAAACTCTTTTCTGAGCTCTTCCATGGCCTGAGACCTATTCATATTTTTCTTGGAGGCTTTGGATGGAGGAGCTTTGACTCTGTTGTCTTCTTCTGAGGGTATGTTTTGATCTTCCTTGTCACCAATGTAAGTTTCTATAGTCTGAGTTATTTTTGCATTACTTGTTCATTTCTCCAGCCTATTACTTGACTTTTTAACTCTTTGTTAAGGTAGGACTCTGCTTCCAGTGTGGATGGCAAACTGTCCCAAACTTCAGGGGTTTTGTGCAGCTTTTTTCAGAAATACTTCTAGGGACCTGTAAGTTTTCACTTCTTCCAGAGTGGTAGGATCTAAGGAGAGGTGTTTACTCCCCTTCTGGCTTGTGCTCTGGTCTGTGACTATGTTCATTTTTAAAAAAACTTTTGTTTCTTTCTCCTGGATCTCACTTGAAAGGGGGCAAAGGTATGATTCTAGTATCAATATAAATTGTGCCAGAGAGGATTATTTAATAGTCCACTGCTATACTAATGGAAACAATCGCTATACTTGAGAAGGAAAACACAGACTAAAAGAAAAATGATAATAAAATATAAATGTCTACTTGAATGCAAAGGTCTGGGATCCACACAATACGGTTATGATGAGATGACACAAAAATACATGGCATTACTTGAAAAATAATAGTTCAGTGAAACTGAATAAGTAGCAGAAGGGTGATAAATGATACTAAACAGACAAAATGGGGACCTAACTGTGTCTCTGAATTCTTGTGCCATTTAATAGCCCTAGGAGACTGTTTATAGTTCTGAGTGGAAAAAAAAGGGTCCACTAGTTCTGAAGGACTTAGGAAATTGGGTGAACATAGGATGTTTATCGCCTTAACTACAAAAGTCATGTTAATATATACTAGCATGAAGGCCTTATACAATCTCCCAGAATCATTCTGAAGTGAATAAAGAACATATATGTCAAGTGTCCCTGGACTCAAGGTTAAGCTAGGGCTTATCAATACTTCAGGGGTCACTGATTTTGGGATCATATCAATTAAAATGATCCTGTAATTGGACCAATATCAACTTAAAGGCAGAAGAAGAACCTTAGGATTCTAGATACTACATTAGACAAGTTCAGAATTTGGCACAGTGCTTTGCACTTAGACACGCAATAAAAATTTGTTTAAGAATAGTGCTATCCTGATACCATGTTTTACCTACCTGGGGCTTACCAGGTTTAGCACTAATTTTAGTCAGGTTAGAAAAATCCTATCAAACTCTTTTTAAATTTAATAAAATTATGTTGATATAGCAATATAATTTTCACTAAGGTCCTACTCTAATGTCTCATAAAAACAGATATTTAACAAGATCTATCCATTTTTCAATTTTATTTTTATAATATCCTTTATATATGCTAAATGACAAACAGTAAAAATAAATCATTTTTGTGAATTGTAAATCTCTATTACAAAAAAAAAGAACTACTATGCCCTGATTGAACCCACCTTATCCAGTCAATTCCATCTGCTCAACCACCTATAATGTTATTCCCCTACAGAAGATAGGAGGATGTAGTAGGATAATGTTAATAAGAGAATGGAAGTATAAGTAAGAATGGATAAGTGTGCCAACTACTAAAGTCTCTTCATCTAGGATCAAGGCCTGGTGTGAGGTCAAACCCCAGATGCTTTTCCTTGTTCTTCAACCAAACCAAAGGGCCACCCCAGCAGGCTGTGTGATTGTCTCCCTTCAACTCTTAAGTCAGTCATATATGTCTTATCTTGTTTTGTTAATTCTAGAGAAAGCCTTGGCTAGGTGATATCAACAAGTTAGGAATCCTGTCTACTGATACGGAAGGTGGAACAGTGTGGGCCTTCCTGTTCTAAATTCCAACTCCAAATTTTTAGTTCTAGATTCTAGCCACTTCATTTATCATCACTGATAATCCCCTGTTGGGGAAGCCAGTGGCAACTGGTTTCTTTACATTGTAAATCTAGCCAGTGTAGGAAGAAGGAGATGTCATCAGGAAGAGAGGAACGGATGGCATTCAATTGTAAAGCAATCTCTTTTCATAAAAAACCAGAACATTCATTTTCTCCAATCTAAAGATTTGGGAGCATTTACAGAGTCCATTTTTAATGACTGAGAATACACAGAACTTCATTACGTTGCTGACTATTTAGCAACTCTCCTACTAAATTTGGTCTTTCAGTAAGAAGATAATGGGAGGAAGAAAAGATGAAACAAATAAATTTAGGAAACTAGAAAGAAATACTTAAAAGTAATGGCTGAAGTTAAATTTTGGTCATTTGAAAATCTTTTTAAGCACAAATAATTGAGAGCTGGCTATATACAAAAAATTTTAAACAACACTTTAGTGATATTTAAGTGTACTACTTCATGTCCCTGTAGGGTTATCATGCATTTACAATAAGGTCGCATGACAGGGAAAAGAGCACAAGACTAAGAGTTGGGAGATACATATTATATCCTGGCCTTGTCATTGTATAGCAATGGAAACTTTGGCACATCATTTAACTCTGATGAGAATCAGTTTCCTAACAAAATGAGTAGGAAAGGATGGAGCTCTTTGGGCTTTGAGTTATGATAACAAACAAAACAGACTTCATAGTTATACATGTTAACTTTTCCCTGTTATAGACAAGTGGTAAAGTAACTTAGAAAGCTACTTACATTCGAAGGTTTGAGTTTATTAATGATGGTTGTTTTGCCACTGTTATCCAGCCCAAGGCACAGAACATGAACTTCCTTCTTCTTCAGGCCAAGCAAGCCTGACAGCTTGTCCAACAATCCCATAATGATGATTCAAATTTTCACAAACCAGCTGAGAGTGCACAAAAGAACACAAAACTATTATAAAAGGCACTCCAAGTATACACTGGGTCCATATGTGGGTCAAGAATATGAAGAGTGGAGAGACAATGCAAAAGGCAATGTCACTATAGTTTGTAATCAGTAAACAGAACATAAGCTGATTACAGCAAAGAAGTCTTGTCTGCAAAAGCAGATTGACTGCTTATAAACCTGGGCACACAGGATAATGAATACCCTTGGAGTTGCTAGACAGGTTTCATTTCAGAGATAGTATATTAGACAACAGTATGGGTCAGATCAGGTCAATGCTGCTTTATGGTCTGTAATTTTAAATTATAAATTTGAAGAGAGTCTATCAGTTAACATTGACAACAATTAAAAGGTTAGGATTTAGAACCTATAAAAAAATAAGATGACAAACAGTCAATTTGCAAAAGAGAAGAAAAGAAGTTGTTAATCACTTGAAAAAATGTTCAACCTCACTTTAACAAACAAAGATAAAAATGAAAACAAACTTGAGGAATTACCTCACATCCATCAAATTGTTAGAAATAATTAAAAACAACAAAACACAATTCTAGTGGGATCGTGGATAAAGAAACACATTGACAGTAGACTCTCAAATCAATAGTTTTTTAAAATATGGCAACATACAATGAAAGTCATGATATCAATAATTCTATTTTGGGGAATATACTCTGAGAATGGGATCAACAACCACAAAATCTGTTTAAAGAATTTTAGAGCAGCATTATTTAAATTACAAAAACAAAAACTTAAATAAAACTGGAAGCAAACTAAACATTCAATGAGGGAACTGAATGTAAAAATTATGGAGAAGTCTTCATGAAATAATGTACAGTGAAAAAAAACAAATCTAAAGGAACAGAGCACACTATGATCATATAAAAGGACACAAGAATAAACAAGAATGGACACACATATAAAGGATTACAATTACTTATACAGTCATTATACTTAATTAATTGTACTTATATTAATTATACTTATACAACTACTTATAAAGAGTAACTGTACACTTGTATACAATTGTATATTGTATAATAAGTATACTTATATTAATTAATTATACTTATAATTATACTTATACAATTACTTATAAAGAGTAATTGAAAAGTCCTAACATTTGACAAACAAATTCATTGCACAAACAGTTGTAAGGCAATTTTGGGTTGTACTAATATTTAATATGATAATAAATCACTTATAAAACAGATTTAATTAGATTTGAAAACCAAGGGCAGGAGAGTGAATTTGTTTATCAGATAGTATCAGGTACTTCATTTTTACTGAGAACCAAAGTAAATAAAGCAGGTTTAAGTTAGGGGACACATCTTGCCTAGAATTGTTAGCAAATTTTTACTAAGAGATGAAGACCATGTAAACTCTTTCCATGTGGAGGTATTAAAGTACAAGATACTTAGATATATTCATTTGAGATAATTTAGATACACTGTAGTATATTAGGTCATGTTTCCTCACTATGCACATACTATTCAAGTTTCCTCTTCCAAGATGAAAATGACCATTCAGTTATATTTCACATTTGGCTAAATTATTTATACTACAATAGGGTCCCATCACATTCACATACTATACCATAACTTGCCTATCCCACAAGTGATGGGCAACCCTTCAGATTCTTGTTGTCACTTCATAAAGAGCTACAGGTATTTGAAAATAACTTTAGTGAGTTGCTTAGGACTAATTTTTCCACATTTCCCCTCTAATTCCCTCTCTCCTTCAAATTTCCCTGTTGAGTGAAATGTAGTTCTCTACCCAGCTGTGTGAATGTGTATGTATTCTTCCCTTCTTTGACCAGTTCAGAAAAGAATGAGGTTCAAGTGTTAACTGTACCCTAAACTGCTTCCCTCTTTATTTGTATAGACTTTTGATGACACATCTCAATTATTTCTCCTTGCTTTTCCTTCTCTTCACCTTCCCTTGTGTATTCCTCTTCCCCTCCCTTTCCATTCTTCTTTTAAGATCAGATATGAGATATAAAAGAACCACTTCCAGGATTTCTGTCCAATTGGATTTTCTCTATGACTACTGTTGATGACAGGATTCAAAGTTGTGCTGTGTTATTTTCAGTCAAGTACAACTCTTTGTGACCCCATTTGAAGTTTTCTTGGCAGAGATACTGCCATTTCCTTCTCCAGCTGATTTTACAGATGAGGAAACTAAGGCAAAGAGGGTTAAGTGATTTGCCCAGGGTCACAATAGCTAGTGTATGAGGCCAGACTTGAACTCAGGAAGATGTATGTAGCTTCCTGATTCCAGGGCCAGAGTTCTATCCGTTGCACACTTAGCTGCCCCAGAATTCAAAGAGGATACATATATCATCTCCCTGTTTTAGATTGTAAGCAGTTTATCCCTGTTAAATCCTTTATAATTTTTTATTTGTGTTTATTTTTTTGTTTCTCTTAACTTCTTTGTGCTTGAACTTCAAAGCTTCTATTCAGTTCTTTTCGTCAGGAATACTAGAAAGTCCTCCTTTTCATTAAAGGTCCATTTCTCCCAAGATTATATTCAGTTTTACTGGGTAGGATTATATCATTTCCCTTCCAGAATATTATATTCTAAGCTCTTCACTATTCTGAAGGGGTGGCTACTAAATCACGTGTGATTCTGACAGTCCTTATATTTGAATTCTTTCTGACTACTTGCAGCATTTTTTTGTTTACCTGGAAGCTCTAGATTTTAGCTACTATATTCCTGAGGTTTCTTTTAGAAGGTGACTGGTAGACTCTTTCTATTTCCACTTTGCCCTTTGGTTCTAGGAGTTCGGGGCAATTTTCTTTTAAGATTTCTCGATACATGATGTTTAGACTATTTTGGTTCTGGTTTTCAAACTGTTCAATGAATCTGATGGTTTTTTGTCTCATTGAACTGTTTTCCAAGGCAGTTGTTTTTGCTATGAGATACCTAATATTTTGTTCTAAATGTCTTTTGATTTTGGCATACTCTTTGTTGTCTAATTGGTTTTTCCTTATCTATTTTCATTTTCAGGGAGCATATGCTGCTTTGGCAAGGTTTTATACCTTTTGTATCAAATTGTTAATTCACTTTCCAATTATTTTTACCACAGCTCTCATTTCTTTCCCAGTTTTTCCTCTAAACTCTAAAGCTTTCTGAAACAACAGCATTAGATTTCATCTAATTTGTAAAAACATTAACTTTTTTTTAAAACTCTTGCTTCCTTTCTTCTACAAATTCTAGTTGAATTTGTGCCCAAAGTGTATTTTTCTTTGAGACTTTGCTTGAAGATGTTTTGGGGTCATTCTATTCTTCTGAGTTTATGTATTCAGTCCCTGTCACCACATAACAGTTTTGGATGGCAGCATTTTTTTTTTTTTTGCTCATTCTTTCAACCTACTTCTGACTTCAGGCTTTATGTGAGGGCCAGGTTCTGCTCACTACCAGATGGAAAGTCTGGACTTAATCCATTGTTGCTCTCTTGAGAGTAGTGAGAACTGTGTTATTCTAGACAAATTTCAATGCTTTCAAAGTGCAGGGCAAAGTCTGATGGTTACCCCACCCTCCCCCCATCTGAGCTTAAAATTCCTGATTTGAATCTGAGTATGAGCAACAATTCACTGCTGCTGGACTAAGTCAACTGTCAGGTAGCTGGAAAGCTCTGCTACTTCAGTGACAACTGCAGGCTTCTTTAAAGTCTAGGATTCCTGCCTGGTTATTTCTCTAAAGGCTTCAAATTGTTCTAGAGGCTAGAACAGACACTCTTCTCTGTCCATAGGTTCCTTCCTCAGGCTACTCTGGATTTGTGACCCAGAACTGATACTAGGTAACAAACCTGCCAATTAATACCTGTCCCCAGGTCACTATATGAGGTCACCTTATGGTATAGGTGTGGAGGTCACTTCTGGCCCTCACACATAGTCTCTGTGAACTGAAAGTGCTCAGAAGAACCCACTCCTGGAGTTTGGTGAAGGAACTCACTGTACTCCTTCCTACTATTCTGCCTTCTTGGTTCTACCTCACAAGTGATCTCTGCCTGTATTTACCATGAAAAGTGCCATGCAGAGGAGGCCAAGAGTCTTGAAAAAGTCTCAGCCAGCAAACATTTAATCTTCTAAGAACAATACCAATGTAGAAATATAAACCATTTTGAATTGTGGAAATAAGTTTTATTGGTATCTTTTATTTTTACATCACTTACATTTCTCCACTGTATGTCTACTGACCCCCTCCCAGAAATCCATATCTTATAATAATTGAAAAAGAGAAGAAAAAAATGCTCCACAAATTAATCAACATATCATAAAAAGAATGATACTCTTCTGTAGTCCATAAGCCATTTCTTGATCCTGTTATATTTTTGAAAATTATTAAAATACCACATTGAAGTCACTGAAAAGTAAAGCATATGTTAATTTAATTTGGGTGCTCCCCTCCAATGCTTTGGAGAATTTTCTCATCCTCTGTCACAAGTGTGGGCACATAAACTTTTCTCCACAGTAATCTTTTTTATGAAGATTGCTGCAAGGGGAAATGATCAAATAACCCATGAAATTCTCTCTCTTTCAGCCTTTGGATACATAAGAAAATCAACTCCACCATTCCTTTGACTTTGCAAAGAAAACCTAGAGCCTTCTTTCCCATTTAGGTATAATTTTTTTTATCTTCTCGTTTCATTTGTAGTATTGGTTTTACGCTTTCTAGCAATCTGTTTTTTTAGCATAATTCTTTAAATGCATAGAATAAAATATGTAGGATTACAAAGGAAATGAATCCTACTGAAATACAATTCTTAAAATAAGTTTCTTTGGCAACAGCAGGTGAACTGATTGGCTGCTGTGTCAGGAATGAATACCCATAAATCACTCTATAAGCGGAAGGGGGAAACCCAAGCTGGGGGCATTCATCCTGTATTTTTCTTCGTTTTGTTTTTTATTTCCTAGGTGACCAGAGCAAAAAAAAAAAAAAAAAGCCATCCCTTCCCGGCGTGAGAAGGAGCCTGTCTGGACCCGGCAGAAATGAAGGCAGACGTGGTCACTGCGGACACCTGAGTTGTCCATGGGTGGGTCTGGCCCACGTGACAAAAAGGACGAGGTCACCCTCATTAACTGACTCACCTTCCGGAACCAGCGGAGCCCCTTCCCTCACCCCAGACTCGGCCTCCTCTCGGGGGGCGGAGCGGGACCCCGGCGCGGCTCGGGCTGGGGCACGAGGGACCCCCTCCTCAGCTCCGACCCCATCTACGAGGACCCGCCCGGCGGCCGGAGGGATTCATCCGCCCGGGGCAAGAAGGTCGGGAACACCGAAGCGCCCGCAGAGTCTCCCGGGAGGCAGCGGAGCAGCGAGCGGTACTGCTGACGTCCCCTAGGCAACCGCGGCCTCTTCCGGCCCTTAGGCCCCGCCCTCCCCAGGCTCCTCCTTTCTTCTTCCTCTTACGGGAATTGGCTCTATCCCCTCAGCCTGGGCGGAGTTTGATGGAGAAGGTCGGCCCGCCTTTTCCCCGCCCGGGCCTTGGTGGGCGGGTTGGGAGGGAGTGCGCATGCCTGACTGATGAAGCGTGCAGGAAGCCTTTCCGCCTTCGAGTGTAGCTCTGGCCCGGAACTGGCCGATGTGGCGAATGACGGCATCCGCCTCGTAGCTTCACGGGAAATGTAGTCCTTTTCGGACTGCCCGTGAGCCCCGCCCAAAGCTAGCTGCCTTTGCTTGGAGCAGCCCCGAGTCTGTGTGGGTGGCCCCCTGCAGGGACTGAAATGGAATAGGGTCTCGGTGTTTGTTGTACCTTGAGGCGCCTCCTCGGAGGACAGGCTGGCCTGAAGCTGGGCTGCAGAGCACGCGTTCTGAGCGAGGCTCCTTTGTAAAGTTTTAACTTGGACACTTTCCTTTCCTCCAGGTTGGGGGTGGGATGGGCTGGGGCGCGGATCGAGTCCCCTGGTTTTTGTTTTAAAGGACAAAAGAGATGCCACCGCAGTGCCCAGCCCCTCCTAGCTCTTTCGTCATCTTGGGGCTATGGGAACAGAACCTCGTCTAGCTCAGGATCCCGAAGTTCTGGTGCCACCGAAGGGACGCCGCTCTGTCCTAGGTCTCCTGCTTATACAAGCCGTCCTTAATTAAGCAAGCTTCCTTCTCCCTTTATTATACCTTATTCTTAGCTATCTCATCCGCCTCTCTGCAGTTTATAACTTTATATATAAGTATATAACTTGGGGCACTGAGGGTTGAAGTCATTTTCCTAGGATCACAGCCAGCATTTATCTGAGACAGGGCTTGACACCAGACCTTCCGGACTCTGAAGCCAACCTTCTATTTACTGCTCCCCAGTCTATAAGAGCCACCCTAATCTTTCCTCCAGACTCCAGTTTCACATCTCCAACTTCGGCTAAACGTCACTCACACCTATGTCCAAAAAGGAATTCATTGCCTCCAAAATCTGCTCCTTTCCCAAATTCCTATTTCTGTTGACATCATCCTCATCCAGTCACTTCAGTTTAAAGCTTGAGACATTTTTGACTCCTTCCTCTCCTTCACCCAATAAATTGTAAAAACCCCCGTTCTAACTTTAGGATACATTATGTCCATCTTGTTCTCAGTACTCACACTAGTATCATCCTACTCATCAGATCAGATACTGTATCCTAAATGATGTCAATTTCTTTAGTTTTTTTTTTCCCTCTTTAATCTTGACCTTCACACAGCTATCAAAAAAAAAAAAAAAAATCTGAGCGTAGTATTCTGTTTCTCAAAAAATTGTCAGTGGCTCATTGTTGTCTTTAGGATACAATTTCCTTACCCTTTTTGCGGTTTCTGTAGGGCTTCTTACCGCCGTTGTAATTGTTACTGTTCACATCTAATTAAGGAACTCATAATAATAGTAACATTTTATAATATCTGCCCTCTGCCGGGCATTGTGTTATTGCTTAAGGTCACCCAACTAACAAATTTCAGATCTATGAACTTATTTTAGTGTCAAATAATATAATAAATTCTGACTTATTTTAAACATCAAATTAGGAAAAACATTATTTCACTTAAATTGTGACCAAAATTAATTGTATTACCCAGATCTATGTTCCAAATGGTATTACGTGGAATCTAAGGTTAGGATTTTAATGTTAACTGTAATATTATATTTTACACAAATGCTTCTTGTTCTAAACTTTTCATATTATGAGGTCCACTATTTCCACCTAATCCAGGGGCAATCTGATACAACAATTTAATCTACCCCAACTATCATACTTAAGAGCATGTTTTAATTAGTTCAAATCTGTGTTCTACTATCTTGGAAGGAACCCGTAGCTTATTAATTCCTCCATAGCTCTCTATGATTTCTTAAAATGAATAGGAGTGTCATATAATTTAGTAAAATTTCCAATTTTAACACACATACTGATTTTTTAAAAAATTATTTCAAAATTGACCAGTACTTACTTTTAGTTTATAAGACTCCCTAAATTCTAGTTGAGATATTCCAGTCAAAGTCAATTGCCTTTGATGGTATCCTGTATCACACAAACCTTTTCTCTTTCTGTGATCCAGGAAAGGTTTAAATACAGCTTTGTGACTTTCACTGGCACTGTCCCCAAACCTTCCTCTCTTTGATCAGTGAAATGACCTTTTTTCTTTTAGATCTGAGGGAAAAGGTTCCCCCTTTCTTTTTCCTTGTCTGTTCCTCCACATCCCTGAATCTGGCCAGAATTCAGGGAGAAAGAAAGAAGGAGAGAGAGGGAGAGAGAGGGAAAGACAGAAGGAGAGAGAGAGGGAGAGAGAGGGAGAGAGAGAGAGATAGAGACAGAGAGAGAGAGAGAGAGAGAGAGAGAGAGAGAGAGAGAGAGAGAGAGAGAGAGAAAGAAAGAATTTTTACCAACCATGTTTTCTTTCCAGTGCTTTCCAAACCTTACTTGCAAACCCTCTGTTCACACTTTCAGCTATGACTTCAAAGTGATGAGAAAGCTCATCAATCTTTTTCTAGCTTCTCTCTAGCTACAGCCCTTACAGGTTTTCCTTTTTCTGGCTGGCTGCATTTTAAATCTTACAAGGAGGCAGACAGACATTTTCACACAGACACAGAGATGCAGGGGAAAGTCCACCAGCTCAGAGAGCCTTGTTAGAAATCCCCTCCACAAATCACTTTTCTTGGTCCTCTAGATTGCATTGAGGCCAGGCTCTATTACAGAAAAATATGAGGTGACTCCTTTTAGATCTTGTAAGTCGAATTTGTTCTCATTTTGCAGGAGACTGCCCAGTGGGGAGTCCTGTGGTTTGGGGGTGGGGATTGTCTTTATAATGCCAAAGGCCTAAAGATATCCTCCCTATCGCCACTGCTCACCTCTTCAGTAGTGACCCATCGAGAGAGAGAGGAAGAAAAATGAGTTCAAAAATAACTTCTCCACAAAGTTCCCAAACCTTCCCTTCCTCTGTCTAGAAAAACTTGCCAGCTGCAAGGGTCCACGGGTGCTAGGTCCCAACAATCTCGTCAAGTGTTTCTAGGTACTTGAAGGACCTCCCTGCTAAGAGAAGGGAAAGGGAAAGGTTTACCTTGGATTAAAGGGGGGTCCAAATCAGAGACTGTCCACCTAGGTTTACCAAAAATATTTTAGTTTCGTGGTATATTGTGAGGTCATCTTGAAAGAATTCACAGACTCAGGCCATCTCCAACCCAAGCAAAAGCATTTATTGAGAATTACATATCTCGGCAAGTGGGCTGAGCTCCAAGAAAGAACCGGCAGTTTAGTGAAAGCAAGATAGGAATTTTTATAAAGCAAAAGATGAAATATATACATATACATACACATAAATGGAGGAGAAAATGAGGCCAGTGACTTTGAACAGCCCTCCTTCACTGAAATCCTATTCAATTGCATGTCATAGTCCTCTTTGAGAACAAAGGACATCCCACAACCTGTGAGTAGAGCAGAAGCCAGGAGAAATTCATACAGTAGCAACAGAGTTATGAAGACAAACAGCTTTGAGAGACTTAGGAACTCTGATCAACACAGTGGAGCCAACAATAGTTCAGAGAATTTGTGATAAAATATGCTCTCTACCTCCAGATAGAAAGGTGATAAACTCATAGTGTAGATGAAAGCACATTTTTTGAACACTGATAATGCAGGAATTTGTTTTGCTTATTTATACATATTTTTCATGTTTTTCCCCCTTTTTCAGTGAATGGTAGAAAGTGAAGTGAGGAGAGAACTCAGATATTAAAAAAATTCAAAAGCTGTAGATAAAGTCCTTCCCTCTAGTATGTAGGGTGGAACCAATTTGGAGGATTTATGGGAGGATATGCATGAAAGTTTCATGGGGTAAGAGGGCATGGATGATCATAGTCCGTATCTTTGGGAGTGGTACCAACACCAATGAAATCACAGATCCATCTGAGTATTTAAATACTGCTGGTGCCTATCACAGTCTATTATACATTGTGTTTGCCCTCCCAGCTGGATTTACTTATTTTTTTCTTTTGCTCATTAAAGGAGCCATTGCCTGTTTACTTCTTAAGAAGGCCTATTCACTTCATGGGCATTACCTCACTTTAAGTGAGTGCCTGATTAGGCCAAGGTCTCCCAGTACATCCTGGGCCTCCTCCAGTCATCCTGATGAATATCTGGTCACTGGATCCAGATGACTCAGGAGGAGAAAGTGAGGCTGGTAATCTGGCACAGCCCTCCCTCCCTCAAAACAAAGTCAAGTGCAAGTCATGTCATCATTTCTCTGATGTCCTGGTCTTCTTTGAAAACGAAGGATGAATACAGACAGATGCAGACAGGCCAGTAAGTGGATTTATTTGTTTAAATTATAACCAGCATTCTTTCTACCTCCTCACCTTTATTTGACTATCCTATTGAGGACTCTACTTCTTATATCCCATTCTACTGATGGCAACTTCTCCTACTCCCCTCAGATTACATAGGTGGGAGAAGGTGTGAGCATACTCTTTATTTCCCTCTCCCACTTCTAAGTCATTTTTCTATCATCATTCCACAATGGCCTTGCTTCTTTTGTAGTCTATTCCATCCCCTAACATAATCATTAGGAAATTTACTGCTCATGTTCACAACACCTTTAACAAACTGACCTCCCAGTTCTTTACATTCATCAACTTAATTTTCTTTTCCCTGTTGCTTCAGTTACATACCTGCACAGGGATGTTTTAGATCTCACTCTTTTGAAATTATACCACCTCTAAAATTAATTTTTAAAAATTCTACTCTCTAACTGTAGAATTCTGTTTTTCTTCTTCTAATCACATTTACAGAAAATTGGAGGTAGCAATATGTGGCAAAAAAAAAGTATTGGATTTGGAGTCAGAGAATCTGGGGTTCTTCTTATGGCTCTACCTATGTGAACTTGTATGATCTTAGGCAAGGTGCTTAACTCTTTTATAGGCCTCAGCTTGCTCATCTGTAAATGATGAGGTTGGGTTAAATGACCTTTAAGGTTACTTCATGCTCTAAATTGATTTCTTATAATTCTACTCTTTGCATTTATAATGACTTTTATCCTTCTTTCTTTCTTTTTCCCATTCTATTTTCTAGATCCATTTCCCCTGACCCAGATTTCGCATGTCTCTATGCCAGGTTTGGACCCTATGGTTTCCCATTTTAATGTTTCATTTCTTAATATCCTAGAAATTCTTGCCCTTGTACCCAACCTGTGAATCCTTGTCCTTAGTTAATCTCCACGATCTGATTCTTCCACTCTTGCTCCAGTGCTGCTTAGCATTACTAGAGAAAATCACATAAATGAAATCATTCTACACACTAATTAATTCATGTTAAATAATCTCAGCTGTACCCTTGCTGCTGCTCAAGAATCCTCTACCCTTACTGACTTTTTACTTCATCATCTAGTGCCTGTTCCAACCCTTCTCTTCTGCCAAGCCCACCTCCAGTCTCCACATTTAAAGCAAATGATTTACCTATTTATTTCATTAAGAATATTGAAGCCATCCTACATGATATTCTTGGAGAATCCTCATCCATTTCTCAAACCCTCTTGGTGTCATTAATCTTTTTTCTCTTTCCCCCATTTATATTTCCAATTTAGACTATCCCTTTGCCCATGCTTTTGATCCCATTGTTTGCAATCTCAGAACATTTTTCCAGCAATTATCCCCTCTTTTATGCATCTTCAATTTTAACCTTACCACTGGTTCCTTTCTATCTGTCTGTAAACATGTCTATATCTCCTCAATCATAATAAAGACTTCCCTTGACCCTATGCCATTCATCTACTGTTCTATCTTCCTGCTCTACTTCATAGGAGAATTCTTGGGGAAAAAAATTGCTCAGTGCTCAATGTCTTTTCATCAGGAAAAATTCCTTCTCAACCTCTTACAATTTGCTTTCTCTCCTAATTCCTTTCCTGATTTAGGGAGAACATGGTTGATATTGTCAAGTTTTTGAAGGGCTGTCACTTGGAAGACAGATAAGACTTAGTCTTTATGGTCCTGGAAGGCAGAACTAGAAATGATGACTTGAAGTTGTGAAGAGGCAAATTTAGTTTGATATCAGAAAAAATTCCTAATAATTAAAACTATTGCCAACCTTGGTGACACAGGTCTGTAATCTCTGCTACTGGTGAGGCTGAGGCTGGTGGATTGATTGAGTTCATTAATTATGAATTAGAGTAAGACTAAAGCTGATTGGGTGTCTGCATTGTCTGGCACCCCTGGAAGAAGGAGACAAGGTGAGAGGCTACTCAGTTTCCTAAAGAGGAACAAAACTTCTAAGATCAGAAATGGAATATCTTGGTTCCTGAAAGTCCTTTTCTCATTATGTAGTCCTTGTCAAGTTGTCCAGGTATTTACTACTGGGCTCCAGGAATCAGTGCCTTTGCAATAGCAGTCCATAGACTTCTCTCTGTTGTGAGGGGTCATGATCACTGAAACTGTTAATATTCTCAGGTGAATATCTTTCCATCTATCTGCGGGCACTTCCTCTGTCATTTATCACTATTGTTCTGGTGAACTCTACTACTCATGAGTGAAAACTAGTCATGAGTGAAAACTTTGATGAATCTTCTGAACTTCATTGAACTTCTGGAGTGGTGGTAGAGTGCGAGAGGAAGAATTCAATTTCTCTTCCAAAGCAACGTCCTCTAAAAGACTTGACTGGAATTCTTCTATCACTAGACCAGCCTGGTGCTGGAATATGAGATTCTTTTTAAAATTTTATTTATTTATTTTATTCTTAATTTATGGAATAAAATAAGCATTTCCATAACATAATATAATAAAAAAGATGATTGCACATGGAACTGCCAATCCATATTGTCCTTTATTCATTTGGCATTGTACTGAACAAGTCAGCATCCCAAGTGGGTGTTACATTATCCCATTTCTGTCTCTGCTTTTGCACCCATGTCTTCTAGCTGCTCTAAGGATTAGATGGCCCTTTGACTGGATTGGGCCCAGCTTCCTTGGATTAGCTCACATGATATTATAGTTTACCTATTCATCTGGGCAAATTGAAAGGGGAATAAACTAGGGAACAGATAGTAGACATAGCACCCATAGCTTAGGTGCATAGGGACAAAAAATTAGACTATAGTAACATATATATGTACATATGATAGGCACACATATATATATTGAGTTGAATTTTCCACCTCAAAATTTGCGCTTACTCTTGAGTCTCCTATTTCTATGAATGATGTTACCATTTTTCCAATCTCCTATGTTTAGTTATTTTCAGCTCTTCTTCTCTTTCTCATTTTGTAGATAATCATAAATACCATCAATTCTACCTCTACAATATCTCTCATATTCAGTCTCTCTTTTCTATTCCCACTGTCTTCACCTATCCAAATTTAAGTCCTCTTTTATGTTATTATCGTAGCTTCCTAATTAATTTCACTGTCTTCAGGTGCATCTTGAGAAGCAGCATTATATATCAGGAAGAACACTGGATTTGGTGTTCAAAACCCACCTCAGTCTGTGTGACTTTGGGTAAGTCACTTTACTTGTCTAGACCTCAAATTCTAAATTTGCAAAATTAGGGAGTTAAACTAGATGGTCTCTAAGATTCCTTCTTGCTCTAAATTGTGATTCTATGATATCTCTTCCTTCAACCCTATATGTGATGGCCAGGTAAATCTTATAAGACATCAGGTTATTACTCTTTTGCTCAAAAATCATTGACAGATCCCTCCAGTGCCTCTTGAGTAAGGACTAAATTCCAATGCAGAAAAATATTTATGAACTCCCTACTTTATTTGGAGCATTTTCTTAGGAGTTAAATTTAAATCTAAATTTAAAGTTTAGATAACCATTGGATCCTTCTTTCATTGAATTTACATATCTAGTAGGTATATGTGACATGTAAAAACAACTCTTTTATAATAATACACACATAACACAATATAGATATGTATGTGTATATACATATACACACATTTATATAATGAAGGAAATGTGAAATGGTATATGAGGTCTAAGGAGACAAGGTCTTTACTGATAGTATATCAGTGAAAGCTTTCTGGAGAAACTTTAAATTGGGCTGTAAAAGATGCATAGAAATTGAACAAATGGCATCAGATACTGGGAATGGAACAAGGAAAGGCAGTGGGGAGAGAAAGCATGGGGGTACAAATTGGAAATGAGGAGTACTTTAATTTGGCTGGAGTATTGGGTATGGGGGGGGAATAAACTGCGATTGGGCTGAGAAGGTAGCATGGAGCCATAATTTATAGGGCCCCAAATGCCAGGCAAAAAGGTTGGAACTTCACTCAGTAGGCAGCAGGAAACTATTATAGGGCTTTGAGCATGAAGTAAAGAAAGAAGACAATAAGTATTTATTAGGCACCTACTGTGAGCCAGGCACTGGACTAAGTTCTTTACAAATAATAGCTTGTTTCATCCCTGGGAAGTGTGTTATTATTATCCCCATTTATATGAGGAAACTGAGGCAGAGAGAAGTTAAGTGATTACCTCTTCTAGTAG
The DNA here is from genome assembly GCF_028372415.1 of Notamacropus eugenii. NCBI lineage: Eukaryota > Metazoa > Chordata > Mammalia > Diprotodontia > Macropodidae > Notamacropus > Notamacropus eugenii. Next base: position 373,031,547 of record NC_092877.1, on the reverse strand, counting down.
TAAGATGTGATCCTATGATATCCCTTCCTTTAGCCCTATATGCTATGGTCAGGGAAATCTTAATAGACATCTATCAGGATATTACTTAGGATAATGCATGTGACCATATATGTATATATACAATGAAGTTACATGACCATACATTGGCAAAGAAGTGATGTAATGATATACGTACGGGTAAAAAAAGTCATCCTGGCAATAATATGAAGGATAAATTGGAGGAGAGGAGGAAAGACAAAAACTTGTTATTGCAATAGTTCAGGCAGATCTTAATGAGGGCATATACTTGAGTGTTGACAATGGGACTAGAGATGAAGGGATGGAGAAAGGCTGAAGGAAAGAGACTTGGTAACTGGTATGTTTTAGGCACTTAAATACTTGAATACTGAAAAACAAAGGTCTTTGGGTATGTCAGTTAGGATGTCAGTAATGATCTGAGAGAATTTTAGAGATGGAAGCCAGATTACAAAGAGTTGAGGAGAGGCTAGTTAGTGAAAAAGTAGAGGCATTGTATATAGACAACTTTTCATGAATTTGGCTCTAAAGAAAAGGAAAGAGATAGAACTGCATTTGAATTGGGGCAAAAGGGAAAACTTTTCCAGTTAGGAAGGTTCAGGACTGACTGTAGATAGAAGAAAGGGAAAGACTGGAGATAATAACAATTATATTTGGCAATTATACAACTTGAAGGTTTGCAAGTCCATGCATTATCTCATTTGAGTCTCACAACAACTCCATAAAGCAGGAACTAGTGGTATTGCTATCCCCATTTTATGGATGAGAAAACTGGAAGAGGCTAAGTGACTTGCAAGTGTTGGAGACAGGATTTGAACCTAGTATTCTTCTGCCTCCAAACTCACACCCTGAAGTGGAGTGGACATAAGAATGTTTGATGGAGCAAGGTCTTAGAAAAGGTGTGAAGACTGGGCACGAATAGGAGGATTACTTCAGTGAAGAATGATGAGATAAAACAACAGATGGAGAGGAAAGAGCTGATGATATTGAAAAGTCCTGAGGAGTGGAGAGGATAAACAGAAACATCCAAATTGGTGTCCTCCATCTTCTAAGTGAAATCTTGTACTCTACCTTAAAGATTTTTTTTTTACTTTTTTTTTAGGATTAGGAAGATTTGAGAGTAGTCAGATGGAAAGGAATAGCGAGGGAAAATGGAAGATAAGAATCCACTGGTTAAGGGGAGTGGTTGAGAGCTTGAGATAGGCAAATGTTTTGAAAGAGTCATTATGGTGAATAAATAACCTTTGCTAGTCAGAAGGCTCTTCAGTTGAATTCCTATCTCTCTCCCCAACCTTATACTATGACTGTTCACATACTCTGTTGTCCAAATGTTTAAAATGCTCTATTCTTAATTTTCATTTCATACTAGTTTTTTGGAATGTAATAGATTAGTAATAAAAGACAATATTCAGGACTTAAATAGTATTCTTCTGATAAACCAATGAAACTTTATTATTTAATTTGTGCATTACAAGAATTTTTTAAAAAATAATAATAGCTAGTATTTGTATCATTCCTTAAGGTTTACATTATGCTTTGCAAATGGTACCTTATTTTATCCTCACAACTCTGAGAGACAGGTACTATTTTACATATGAGGAAACTGAGGCAGATAGAGATTGCAGATAGAGATTAAGTGACTTGCCCAGGGATGGCAGATCTTACTCTCTCAACCTTATAATTCTGAGGCATAAAGGATTTTTTACAGAACCAACATTAAGAAGCTTTAGACATCTTTTAGACAATGCGCTTTATATGTTTATTTTGGTTATTTTTGCATTTTTGGCACAGCACATAGAAAATTAAAAATAGCAAACAGAACAGGAACATTTTATAAATTAGGAAGCAGGCTCCTTGCAGTTGTTTGATTTGCTCAAACTCTAGCAGCTAGTTAATAGCAGACCTGGGATGAAGATACCCAAATTCTAATCTCGTCTCTGCCACTAGCTAATTGTGAGATTGTTAGCAAGTCATTTAACCTCTTAGTGCTTTGGTTTCCTCATTAGTAAGGTGAAAGAGCTTCAAACATCTCAGAGTTCCCTTGTAGGTATGTGAATTTTTTAAATCTATGAAGTTAAGGGTACTACAATAATTGACCTGAATCTCATCTTAGAATCCTTTCTCCAATATATTAGTGCACTATAAAAATAATGTTGTCACCAGATGTTAATTATAACTAACTAATATAGGATATTGGCTAAACTAGATGTAGCCTAACCAATTATCCCAATTTGCCCAGCAGCATTGTGGTAAGGCCAGGGAAAAGAATGTTGATCTGGTGCTAAGTATATAAATTATTTCGTATAATGACAGCAATAATGAATTGAGCAGATAGAATTCCTAAGGGTCTGTGATAGGAATGAAATTGTCACAATAAAAAGTATCTTGAATATATATCAGTGAAGACAAAACAAAAAGTCATGAAGTCAACCACCAAAACTTGAACTTTTATTCACTAGCAAATACCTTATTAAACAGGCTTACTCCATCTGTAAGACCTGATAATGCCTCTTAGGAAATTATAGAAAAATAAAATACAATAATAATTAGTCATTTGTACTTTGTACAAAAATATTATTATGTTGCTCAGCAGGTAGTTTTGCTAAACCCCATATTTTTTTCAGCAAATAGATGGCAAATGTGATGCAGATCACCCTAATAACTCCCTAGTGTTGAGAGCTGAGCATTCTATGACACTATTAACTTGTAGGCATGTTAGCACAAGAAAATTTATATGGAACATCATAATAATATAGTGGGTTTTTAAAAGATGAAAACAATACCACCTTCAAATAAATATGAACTACTTCACTGCTGAAGTAAAATAGATAATAGGTAGGATCCCCTAGGGATGGTGGTTCAATCATTAATGCTTTTTCACTACGATTATCTCTCTACCATACTGTGATTATAATCAGAAAAGAGAAGGTAGTAGGTGTAGGAACCTGAGTGCAAGCTAAGTGTTGAAACTTTAAATGTTGATGGTGTCCCAAGAAGAAAAGCAGTTTAATTCTTTGCCTAAATTATGAGGTCTTATTTCCCTGTTGTAAAATCAGATGGGTGCATTGTTATTATTAATAACTAATGGTGAACAAAACTCATAGACAAGTTCCCAAAGAGACATGCTTATCATGACCTTTTACGTGGAAGAAAGCAATTTTTAGCAGCAGTCAATAAGATCTAGGGAGGTTTAAGTGGGGCATCTTTATATAACTGTGCTCTTCAATATTCAACGAATCAATAAATTTTGTAAGATTTGTGCCATAACCAAAGATTTATGTGTTCTTTGATTTTGATTATATTGCAACTGTAGAAGCTATCTACCATTTAAATTTTGACATGGCTGTTTAAATATTATCTAAAGTGTCTCATCAAATACACACTAATATGTACACATACATTATTACATCTTATGGCTATGCTAGAACAGCAAACAATGGAGAGCAATCTTATTTATTCACAATCTAACTTCACAGGAAATACACAAAATAGAAATCCATGTTTAAAGCCAACCACATTGAATTAGAGGCTCTCCTGAGATAAAGCACCAAATACAACTAGAAATTTCACATTCTTCCTATCAGATAGGAACATCAGATAGTGTAATCTCCATATTGCCTCATGGTTCTTTCCAAGGAAGGAAAAGCATGAATGTTTTTAATTTGACCACAATATAGACAAAAGAGTTATTGCTTTTTAAAAAAAAAGTATTAGGACATGCCTCTGTGTTTCTCCAACCTCATATCTCAAGATGAAGGTTTTACTACTTTATAAAATATGTGTTCCAAATGATAAAATTTTTAAAATTATAGTAAAAAGGCTAAATAAACATACAAGTCTACAGTCTGGTCATGTCTTTTTATTTTGTAATAAACACAAATATAAAAGGAACCCCCACCCCCACCTAACTGTACCTATAATGTTCAGTAAGAAGATTTCAATTAACCCCTGCACTGAGAAATAAAGGATCTGTGGTCTTATCTTTTTGAAGGAAAAAAATAAGTGAAACCTCAGAAGCAATCAATAAAACAAATCTGGGGCTGATAAAAAAACTAATGAAGATGTCCTTTTAAAATGTATTTTTTTGTGACATAAGTTATTTTTTTTTTTTTGGTTAAAGCAACTTATAAACAATATGTCTTTTGAAAGTCAATCAAGCGATGATGATGGAATACTTTTGTGCTATAAGAAATGATGAACAGGCTGCTGTCAGAAAAACCTGGACAGACTTGCATGGGCTGATGCAAAGTAACAGCAGTGTTGTAAGATGATCATCTGTGAATGACTTAGTTGTTCCCATCATTACAATAATCCAAGACAGCTTTGAAGGACTTATGATGAAAAATGCTATCTATCTGCAGAGAAAGACTTTATGGTGTCTGAATACTGATTGAAGAATACTTTTTTTTTACTTCATTTTGTTTGAGGTTTTTTAAAATTTCTGTGTTCTTTCACAACATGATTATTATGGATATGTTTTGCATGACTATACATGCATAACCTATATGGAATTGCTTGCCTTCTCAATGAGGGGTGGGGATGGGGAGGGAGCAAGGGAGAGAATTTGGAACTCAAAGTTTCATAAATGAATGTTAAAATTTGTTTTTGCATGTAACTGGGAAAAAACAAATTAATTACTATTTTAAAAAAGAAAGTCAATCCATATTTTAAAAAATGAGGAATATTGAAAATTTTGGTCCTGAGTCTCCCTGGTTTTTACTCCCACTATCAAAATTGGAAGACGAAATCCATAAAATGAAACAAGGGAATGTGTTGATACCCCAGGAAGAAGATGGAAGTTACTGGAAAATCATGATAATCATGCACATAGGAGACATCTGTTTATCCTACATTAGCTCAGAATTTTTTATCAAACACATTTTCCCCTTTAGGAAAGATCTCTCCTGAGAGAAATGACCAAGAAGTGTTTTCCCTTCTTCAGGCTTGGAAAAAGGGAACACAAGAAAAGTGTGTTTAAAGGACTAACTTTAAATATGTTGACACTAGGAAAATGAAAAGCAATATGTAAATTCATAAATATAAGATAGTTTGGGTTCTTTAACAAACCAAACATCTGAAGACAGGAGGAAATTGCCTGAAGTGGGAATGTTTTGTTGACATGAAAAAAAATTTAAAAAATTAGAGATTGCGATACCATTTTAAACACTTAAGAAAGTCTAAAGCTTATATATTTCTTAATTTTATGTAAACATGATTAAAATTAATGTCAGCTGTGTAATTTATAACTAATAATGAACACTGTTATTTTGAACATAATTATCCCTGTTTTAGGCAAATTATGTTATCAGTTTCATATTTATCTATCTCTGAACTAAACTAGAATTAAAACATTCACTTTAAAGACTAATTATGAATTTACTTAACAAGAATGGAGTACTCTGAAAGGAAAACATTAAATGTATTACTGACGTATACCGAATGCAATATGATGATATGTTTACCATGTAAAAGCAGAATTTAAAGTGAAAAAAACCCCCCAAATTTTAATTAAGAACTATTTGGTCAGAGTATTTTCATACATATCTTAATTTTGCACAAACGTATTTGAACTAATGATAAAATAGATATAAAACATTCTTATTCTCATAATACATTTTGATTTAACAAGTGTGTCACTGGAGCTTAATGTATTAATGTTAAATGATAATTTTCTCATTAAACCAGTATTTGTCTAGCTATGTAAAGAAATTCCTGATTAATAATATATTATTTATGTTTCAAATTGTCTGATTTTTCCCTTTAGTTGAACTTTCACTTGGTCTTCTAGGTTCTTTCCATTATTATTATCCTTTCATGTTTCCTACTTGATTTTTCACAAGATGTGGTCATTATACTTAGTGTAAAATAACCAGTAACAATATAGTAATAAGAATAATTTTAAATAGTCTGCCCTCTACACACAGTAGGATTTAAGCACTATATGTGACTTGAACTTGTTATCTGCGGATCTGGAGATAAACCTATAAATCTTAGGACACTACGAATAATAATAAAGTTATTATTGTTTTGAAGAGTGCAATACAGAACTGGAGTGTAAATCCTGACCTAGTAGCATGGCATTGTAGATTGTTCCATTAAAGGAGAAGCTTCTAATATCACTGAGTTTCTTTTCATTTTGAAATCCACTAGTGGAAGGGGTCCCTTTCTGAATTTTAAAAACTGGAAGTCTAGAATTGAAGTAGATATCCCTGTACACATTCACATTAACTTACTAACTGAGAGACTGCATAGATAACATACACACACACACACACACACACACACACACACATTGTTAGCATAGTTCCAGATTTCACGCTTAGGATATATGTGTATGTATTCGGTCTCATTAAAGCAAATCAAAACTTAGATTTATAGCATGTGTATATATTATACCAAACCAAAGCCAGAGTTGCACTACATGGGCAGGTGTGGACTAGGTATTATTTGCATCATTGGAGGGAGTACCATATCCATGAGATCACAGCTCATTTGAAGTATCTGAACTTCATCTTTCATTCAGTGCTCGAAATGTAAAAACCTACAAAGATGATTATTTTGTTTTTTTCTATGAATTCAGTGATCATTCCAGATACTTTTAGAAGGATATGACAGCAAATAACTTGAATAAAAGCATTTTGGACATCAAACAAGTTGAGTCTAGGAATAATTTAGCATTGCCATAGCTACCAATAGATACATCTTGTAAAATTTCATTTGTTAGCAAATGAGTGTGAATTAACTTAATTATCATGATGCCTCTGAAGACCAAGCAGATTTATTTTAATGACACTCAGAAGTCATTGCAGTCAAATGAATAAAATATACCCACTTGATAAAAAAAAGGTGACAAATTTTTTTGCTATGGTGGTAATGACTAAATTAGAATTCTTATCCTCAGGAGGAATAACAATGTTGTAGGTAAAAGAAAATGAACATGGTAGAAATGGTAGATAGTAGTATACAGTGTAGTCACTAAAATAGGTGTATGTTTTTACATGAAAATTAAACAAAGAGCATAGACTATTCCCAAAACACATGTGTAGAGTTCATTTTGGCAATAATGAAAGGTAGGATAGAACATGTTATAAGCAAGATCCTCTCCAACTTTAGATTGGAAAGTTTGAAGTGTGTGAACCTGGGCAAGTTAGCTCTTTTCTCCAGATCTTAGTTTCCTTACCCGTAAAATGAAAGGGTAAATGACTAAATGATTTCTTAGGTACCTTCCAGCCCTAAAATCTTATGAAATGACGTAGAATTAGTATCTGCAGTTAAAAAAAAACCAGCTAGATTCATGATTCAGCATTTCTAATCTCATATCATTGCAGAAGTTTTCTTTTGGGTGGGGGAACAGAAGGGTTGTGTATGTGTGCGTGAGTGCATGTGTGTGTATTCATCAGTGTGGAAAACTTTCCTCTACCAGTGAAGGTGAGCAAGCCGTCTGGAATTTATAGCAATAGAGTATTGCTCTTCACATAGTGCTTTGTGGTCACACAGCTAATACGTCTACAAGTCAACATTTAAACCAAAATATTCCTTAATCTATGGCCAGCTGTCCACTATACCATACTTTCTTAAATATTCTAAGTGCAGAATTTCTTATGGTATTAATCTTTCTTTATGTTAATGTCAATACCTTTGGGGGCAAGATGCCTATTCCCATTGATTGAGGTGAATTCATAAAATGAATTTTTATGGTGAGGTGGAGACTAGAGGCTTGAGGTATAGCTCTTTTTTTTTTTTTTTGCTAATTTAAAGAATAATCCAGTCATGTCCTGATCATTTATTTGACTTATCTATATCTCATCACAATGTTGTTGTGAAGAAAATGTCCATAAAACAGAATTCCAAAAGGAACTGCTTAACAGTTACAGAGAATGGAGAAAAACTAGCCAAACCTCGTGTCATAGTCTTACATAGTAGATAACTTTTGATAAGAGTAGCATCATTTGTATTGTTGATATTTTTCTACTTAAATCCTAGGAGAAAGATAGAATAAATAAATGATTTTTTAAAATGAAATCTACTTCTCCCCTTTCTATTCTTCAGTGCAGATCCTTCTATTCTGAGCTGTTAGTCTTTAGTGTCTGCTATTTTGGAGGATGAATTCGGTAATATGTCACTGTTTAACCTCTTAGATCAGCTCTACACAGCTAAAAGAAAATTGAAGCTTATTTGTTTCTCTAGTGGATTTTGGGGCTCTTATTAGCCATTCTGGATAATTGAAAAGAAAATTTTTGCTCCTTTGATTATGTACTAACTTAGTTTCATTAGAAAAACTTAGAATGTGGTTGAATGGAAAGCAAAGACTTTTATTAGGGCCTGGGTACAAACCAATGAAACATTTATTAGTGTTTTGTGATCCTTATATTCCTAAAGTGGAAATAGTTCTTTCTTTCTATTCTGTTTACTTACAAATCTGCTCTACTAGCTAACGCCTAAATAATCTTTTTTTTTTTTTTTGGTTTTAGGTAGAATATTTCTAAATATGTTTTAGAATAGCTCAAAAGTTTCAAATAAAAGTCCTCTTAGCCACAGTCTCCTCTCCAAACTTAAGGGTAAAGGAACAAAAAGATTTCAGGTGAAGTCTAAGTAAGCTTTCTCTATCATTCTAGTGAAATCCAGATAAATGTTAGATTGGTGGAAATTTATCAAAAATATACTTTGAAGTCTGTTACCCATTTTCAAAACAGAATAATGCTACATTTCACTAACATTAAGAGAGAGTTTTTGTTATCTAAAAAACCAAATTCAGTCCATTTGCCTGATACTCATCTTTATAAAGGAAGCTAAAAAATAAGAAGATGGTATGTTGTACTCATCTACAGCATTAAGACTTTCTTTCCTTTTGTCTTAGCTATCTCCATACTGGTTGTGGAGATGAGTAGTCACGTCTCTCCTTTGTTAAATAAGGAATAGGGAAATGAGGCTATTCCATGCAGACACAGCAGGTCAATACTCATTACTAAATTTTCCAGGATCACTAAAATGGGTTGGACAAGAGATAAGGGAAGAAATGAGTGTCCTTGACCAAGGGCTATGGATCTTTAAGTGAAAGGGAACTTTTGAGGAATCAGTTTAAATTTTTAAAAGACAGTTTGCTCTCTCTCCCCTGAGTAAGTAATAGAGAAAGTTGGCTTACAGAACTCAGTAGGGATAGTTAGGGACTATACTTTCTCCAGAATCTGAGGCTAAAGTTCTTGCACTAGGACTGAGGAAATTTGGGGAAATAGAAGTTTAAAAGTTTGTTCTATGGGAATTTCAGTCCATGAAGTTGCCACATCTGCAACACTTGTTACTGGGCAAAGTTTCTGGGTATTTATTCTCTAGCCCAAAGAGAAAGCCATCCCTATAACAGAATGATAACTATAGCATAGGGACTCCACACTCTGTAATACTCTTAGGTAGAATATTTCTGAATTTAATTATCACCTTTACCAAATACTAGAGATTGAACTGTGATTGAGTGATTGAAAAAGTTGATCACAAAGCCAGAAGTCAGGTTTTGGCAATCTCTAATACTCCTATCTCCTTTAGGAATCTCAGTTGCTAATATTAACAGAGACAGAAATTGGGTGACAGGGGTCAGGGAATCAAATCTATTTTTATTTTTTATGATATACTTCTTTATCTCTTAGTGTCTTCTATTGAACTCATAGTAAGTATTACCTAAATTCATGGGGTGGATCCAGATGTCTCAGGAGGGGGAAAGTGAGTCAGACCAGTAAGCTCTGGATTTTTTCTGTTTAGGAGGTATGATGGGGGACAACAGGATAGAGTAAGTGTACATATTTTCTTCTGTTCCCTCTGTTATCAGGGAAGAATTGCTTATGATCAGTAAGCTAACAGCTACATGTTTTGATTTCCTTCATGTTTAGATTAGAACATTGATTAGAAAGTCATAATAAATCTCTTTGGTGGAAACTCTGAAAAATGATCCCAATTCATTGTGGAACTATCTTTTCAATTTACTTTATTTTCAATTAATGGTACCCCAGAGCTAATATAAATGTGAAGTTAAGTGCTAATGAATTTTAAAGGCTAATGCAGTAGAAAATGGGACAAATCTCTTATTTGGCCATGTGTCCATGACATACATAGCCCCTTATAGTGACTATAACAGAATTCAATAAATAAATATCCAAGTGCTCTTTTTCTACTGAGTCCACAATTTTGCTGAATATTGGTTACAATTTGAACATATTATTGACTTTCTTATTTACTTATTTTATCACTACTATTGTTTTAATATTTTCTACTAAACATGGACTAACTATGTGAGATAGTGAGTGTAAAGCAGAATGAAAGTTGGTTTATATAGTCTTTCAAGGCACAAAAGTCAGTAGTGTGAATTAGTCATTATGAAGAAGAGCTTAAATGCATATGCATATTTCAACTATGTGTGTTTCTTCCTCAAGGTCTACTTCTGATTTTTAGGTAGGTTGTTCATTTTCATTTTATTGACAAGTTCTATTCTCTGCATGTTTAAATGATTTTGATTTCTGTGCATCAAATATATCCAGATTCAACATGTAAACAAATACTTCTCAAATTTCTCAGGTAGTCTGACTATCATTATGACTGTTAGGGTCAAATATCATAAGAGATAATCAATCTTTAGAAGAAATGGTGGACAGTTATGGAACATACTTTTGGTTAGTTTGCAGAACTACCTCGACCTTTGTCCAAGTTTTGTTCTAAAATTTACAATTAAAGTTATAAAGATGTGTGGATCTGGAAAAAATTGCCATTTCACTCTAAAGCTGGGTTAGAGAAGCATGGGAATTATCAAGCTTTTCTTTAGACTAGTTAATTATGAAAAAAATGAGCAAAAGCCAAAAAGATCTAGAATTATCCAAGTTTTAAATAAAAGGGTATTCCACAGAGGTGCTTTACCTTAAAATCACTATATTCTCTGCCTACAGAATTTTTAAACAAATTTGTGAAAGTTTATTTTACCTATGGTACACAGAATTTGCTGGACAAGATCATCATTATTTCAGTTTTTACTTTCAGACAGTTTTTTTTGTCTTCTTGTTTTGTAAAAAATAAATATATTTAATTAATAAATTTGTTTATATTATTATTACATCTGTTCTCACTGAATATACATACATATATATATATATATTTGAAGGAAGGTAAATATGGAAATTATATTACCTCAAAATGTATCAAGATTTGTGTAAATGCATCAAGCAGCCTGCATCTGGTCTACAAGAGATGCCTGAATATGCAAGTGATAGCAAGAATATACAGCTAAGTTCTAGACTGATGCTGAACTATTTCAGACAGATAGACAGACAGGCAGACAGACAGACACACACACACACACACACACACACAAAACAACTGATTGATCACCCTGGTTTTGCTTTTGTTTTAAGATTATTTTAAGGATTACTTGCAAAAGCCATCTTCTTTCTAGCTGTATTGCCTTGGTAAAGAAAGGGAAATTAAGCTGTGGTTGGCAAAACCAGGAGATAAATTAATAAAAGAAATTCCATTTGAGGAATCTAGCCTAGTAGCATAATCAACAAAGTCTTAGGATGAAAAAATATTTATGATTTATCAAAGAAACTGGGGGCTATATCTAGCGAGAATATTTTCCCTAGAAATTGAAGTTTAGGGAGAAATTTCAGAGTATGATGAGGGTACTATCCTATCCTCTCTAAGGTAAAATAAAACTGATTTGTAGAAATCATCATCTTAAGAACTCTGCTTTTTTATTCTAGGAGTGCTTCCCAATTCCATCCCTCATTTACAAGTCCTGTTAGGAGGCTTAACCTTTTGGTGTTCTCTACTTTCTTCAATCTAGTCAGTTACTTTTCTAGTTTTACAGGAAAGAAAATTTTGAGCCTTGAATTAGCCTAATGAATGGAATTATCTTGGTAAGGAGATTGAGCTTTAAGTCACTGAGAAATGTATTGCATAAGCTTTTTTAGGTGTCTGTTCAGAAGGAATCAGATTATGACAAGGATAGCACATTCTAGTCACCCTCTCCTTATTACTATCTCTACCGAAGTACACAGGTTGACATTTGTTTGCATATGATCACATGGATAAATCTGCACATGCTCCCTTTGAGGCAGAAAAGCATACTCATATTATGTAAGTTTTTGAAAATATGACTGACCATGATTGTGTAACCTTTCTTTGAATAAATGATAAGAATAAAAAATCTTGCCATGTTAATTAGTGACAATCAGTTTCGTATCATTGTCTTTTTTAACAGACCTCAGTATTGGTATAAAATGATCCTAATTTTTGAGAACGTCATTTATATCTCATTCAAGGTATTTAAACAAAGAATAATTACTTCCTTTGCTCCTCTGATAATGATTTTTTTTCCCCAAACAAACTTCCAAAGGTACACCCAAGGCAATATTTTAATTGTATTTTCCTCTATGTGTGTGTCTCTCTGAACCTACATGGAAGCTATTAGTGCCATATGCTCATAACTTTTCCAGGGATGATTTTCACAATGTACTTATTAAAAATCAAAGGGAAAATGTCAGTAACAAACTACAACAAACAGTAAATAATATAGCAGTGTTGGATTTGATTAAAAAAAGAAAGTTAAGCTCAGTACCTTGGAGGATTTAGAAGCACTTTCTTTTTCCTCTTCCCCTTTCTCCCCAAATAGCTACAAATAATGAGAATTTACAATATAGGCTATTGGTTACTTATGCAAAGAATCCTAGCATGATCAGGTACTAGTTACCAGGAGTTAAACTATTATGAATAAGGTATGACCCATACAGTTAAATTTATTTAACCACAAAATAAATATTTATGTCAAATTGGAAACTACATGATCACAAAACACAAAAAGAAGTCAATTACTTTTTTCTGATCTATCAGTGAACTCTAAGTACATAAATTATGAAGCCATACATGGGCAAATGGGCTATTGCTTTCTATGACCATTTCCCAAATACAATTATACAAAGTTACATATCCATGCTGAGTTATTTACCAGTGTGTAGCGACAGTCTACAGTTGGCCAGTGTATTGGCAAGTAATTGAAGGAAGAACTATGTAGTATGATTAAAAATCCAAGGTGGAAGCATAAACATAAAATGTTTTCATAGCATGAACATAATCAGACTGTAGTTTGTGAAGTTGGGAGAATCAGAAGGGAGAAAGTAGAGAGAGAATCTTCCATTTTAGAAATGCTGAGGCACAAAATACAGTTGTTTCCATGGTAATTTCATACATGAAATCCCTTCTCCTGTATGTGCATCATGTGTAAACGTAAAGTCTGTATGCTGCTCACTATTCGTCTCTGGTGTCCAATGAGTACCACCCCAATTCTTCTAATATCACTGTGAGAAAAAGAAAAAAAAAATGGGCTTGGTGAGCTCAGGTGCACAAGAGGGTTAATTCATTTACTAGTCAAAGACAATAACTAATAAAAACAAAATGGAAACCCTCTAGCAATAAAAGCCAACAAACAAATGAAGAAATCTTAGTGGCAAGGACACAGTTCAGAATATTCAAATTCAGGTACTTACATAGTATAAAGGCACTTTTTAGAATTAGAGTTCAGGTATTTCAAGAAATACAACTGAAGTAACTATGCAAATCTAATAGCACAATATGCTATGACAATTAACAATCCTGGAATCTTGTAGAGTGTAACATACAAAGAATCAATTCATATTGGTCGCTCCTATAATTCCCCCACATGAAGTCTTTGAATTGTTTAGGATATATGAATTTCTAGATCTTTCCACTGAATCCTTCTTCAATATCCCCCCCTGCCCCCTTCCCCCTTCTGCCGCATACTATTAAAGCAGTCTCTCTCTTCATGTTGACATTGCCTCATTAATGGACTACTTTTGGGGATTAACCATTCAATCAGTTCCAAATCCACTTAGTAATATTATCAGGCCCCTGTAACATCTTATCTACAAGGATAGCATTACAGATTTTTGTCATATGTTTTGTTAAAATCTAAACACACTGTGTCTATGGCATTTCCCTAATCCATTATTTCCTTTTAGTCAATCACACCCTCCCTCAACTTTGCTATTTTATTTTTGGTCCAAAGATGTCTTGATTAGATTCATAAGACTCCAAGAAAACATGTTTTTAAATTAACTTTTTCAATTAACAAGCATTTTTCCTCCCCCTCCTCATCCCTCAAGAAGAAAAGAAGAACAAAACCCTCAAAAAAATAAATTGTTTTTATTGGCCATTTCTGGTACACTTCATTTCTGATTAAGACCTCATAATTTTTATATTTTAATTATGGTTCAGAAATACATATTTCCTTTCTCATACACCTTCTTCTTAGTTCAATGTCCAAATCTGTCTTTCTTTTCTGAAGTCCTAACCTCTAATTGGCAGCAGTGATAACAACCCTACTTGCAATTCCTTTAAAATCTTTAGTTTCTTGTCCAGGAATTCCTAATCCTTATCTGTGATTTCCAGATTATCATTGGAACACACATGAATCACCAAAAAAATAGGTAGTGCTCAGCACCTTGGATAAATCTCGGAAAATTCTTCATTACATCCTGGATTCATGTACCAGGAGAACAGCACGTGTCTCTGTGGGTCATATCAAGTCTACAAATGACTGTTCCACATACACCTCAGGAAGAAATACTTAACTGCCACAACTAACATTTTGTGTGTGTGTGTGTGTGTGTGTGTGTGTGTGTGTGTGTGTGATTACTTCTAATCTTCACAACAGCTGCAGGTCCACAGCATTCTTTGATCCTGACACTATTTCCTTGAGATATTGTCTAGCTCTGATCTCTCTAAAGGGAGTTCCATACTTGTTAAATAGTTCCAAATATTCAGTCGTCTTTTTCTTTCCTCTCCTTTTCTGTCACATTCTTCTACCCTTCATACTCCTGATATAGATAAGAATTCCTTCTGTGTCTTCACTCTTTTCTTTGTTGATATCTTCCTTGAAGCCCTTATTTCATTTTTTCAAGGAACATTCCATTCTCCCTAACTTACTACTCCCTGACTAATTTCCCTGGAGAGTATACATGCTTTCTTATAGCCATTTCACTTTCTTCTCTAGGATGGAGACCAACTTGCACTTCATGCAAACATAGGCATTAGCTGATACTGGCAGAAATACAAACAGGACATTGCATTATTTGTTTTGTTTGTCATATTTACTTGAAACAATAACAATTAACTGTTAAGATATTGTATGCAATATATATTGAGGTAGTTACTATACTTAAGAAAAGGCAAAGGATAAAAGTAGAGACAATGAAAAATAATCAATGAGTATGATATACAGGTAGAGCTCTCATTTAATGACATCATACTTTGTGTGTATGTATATATGTATGTGTGCATATATATTTATATGCATTTATACAATATGATGTTGGTAAATAAGAATTTATTAGAATCAATTATTTTGTATGACTAATAATTGAGCCAGATGACTATATTGGTGTAATTTCTACGAGGTTTGAATAACATTGGTGTTTTTCAGAAAGAAGCTATTGTGGCATGATAATAAGTGTATAATATAATAATAAACATAATAAATAACCCCTAAAATGAAAAAGTCATGAATAATGATAATTCAGGGAAGTGTGCAGCCTTGGGAAGTTTTACACTTGTTCACACCTTGAGACTTCAGTGTTACCTACACTTTTCAAAATGTTGTGGTATATCTAATTTCTAATTGGAAGGTTGCCAGAGAAAGGGAAAGAGATTTGCAAATGTCATCTTAGCCATTGTAATGGCAATTGTAGCCATGGTGAACTAGATATAGCAGGCAACTGTATAGATGTACAACAATGCAAATAAATATGGTAGCAAAAATACTATTACTTACTCAATGCTCATTCTTGAAATCAAATCCAAAGTCGTAAACCCTGCTGCCATAAAGTTATTCTTATACTGACCCATTTTAATTGAATCCAGCCAATCACCGACTGAAACAATCAAAGGATATTCTGGGATTTCACCAGGTGAATCTGGCATCCTGTAAAACAAACAAACAAAAAGCAAATTATTTGAGTCAGGTGAAGCAAACTTTGCTTTGTTTATTTAATGTTTACATCTTTTTCTTTAAAGTAAATTGGAATTCAGAAATGAAATCAGAGGTCCTGTACTTGGGAACTGGCACTGCCACATGTTATCTGTGCACACTTGGGGGTGTTGTTTCCTATTTCTGAGCCTCAGTTTCCTCATCTGTTAAGTAGGGATGATAACACTTGCCTAATTCAAAGTATTTATGTGAGAATCAAATAATATAAAGCACTACGTAAATGTGAATTTCCATGATTACTAATAAAAATCGTTCTCTCTAAATTCCATATTTAGTCCTTTTTTCTCAATTACCCTAGTTTTCTCAGGTCAAAAATAAATTTCTGTTTAAATATATATATATATAATATATATATATATATATATATATATATATTGTTGTCAACCTACCTTCCATTGTGTAACTTCATATACTCTGAAAAAACTTACATTCCGTAAACATTTATTCTCATCATTTCAAACTGCATTTATAAACTTATTTAAGTCTGTTCTGCCCAATAGGAAGTTAACTAGTCATAAATTTGTTGTCAAATTATCTACTATACTGTTTTGTACTCTTCCCTTTGCTATATTCTTTATTCCTTTCCCAAAATAATATTTATCCTCTTTTTTGATGCTGAATTTTAAATTTTAAAATATCTCAGCTAGTTGACGAGCATGTAACGAACATTCATTGACATCATCTTCCATTCCCTCCTCCTTTACTCCAATCCTGAATGAAAAGACGACTCTTCTTAAGGTCAGATTTTTTATGTGTGCTCTTGATTGTACCCTCCTATCTTTTCTCAGAGATTGTCTCCATAAACAATGACCTCTCTGACCTTCAATCTTTCCTTATCTACTAGTTCTTTTCCTAAGTTTTGCAATATTCTTGTCTCTCTCATTCTTAAAAATGTTCACTAAATCTTATCCACTCCGACTTTCGTTTTACATTTCTACTGTCTTTAAAAAGTCATGAAGGTTGTTTCGATACTGAGGTAACAAAAAATAACTGCCAAGTGTGATTTACCAGCAGAACTCTGACTTCATGAGATTATGTTGTGTATATATATATATATATATATACACACACACACACACACACGTATATACATACATGTATATACACATATGTTTATACATATGCGTATATATATATGTAATATTGACCAATAAGAATAGATTACAGTATATTAGTTCATATGGATAATAGTTTACACAGAAAAGAACCATGTTGATGTAATTTCTAGAAGGTTTGAAATATATTTTTAGAAAGCAGCTAGTGGTGAAGAAAGCTTTATACAGTCATTGCCTTCATCTGGCTTCCCCTCCATTTACTTCTCAGATCTCTCCAATCTGGCTCCCGATCTCATTAGTTGTCTGAGAGCAGTCTCTTCAAAGTTACAAATGATCTCTTAATTGCCAAATATGATGACCTTTTTCTTCATCCTTAAACTTCTTGACCTTTCTGAAATATTTGATGTTATTAACATCTTTGGTTTTTCATGACACTGTTCTTTCTTGATTTTTACTCTATGGTTCCATGTGTTTGTTCATCATTTGTATCATGCCCCCTAACTATGAGTGTACCCCAATATTCTGTTCTGGGACCTCTTCTCTTGTCTCTCTACACTCTCTCAATGAGTGACTTAGTCATTTTCCAAGGGTTTAATTATCCTCTCTTTGCAGACGATTCTCTCTCCTTCTCCATCTCCAGTCAGTAATTTTGGACACTTGAAACTGAATGTTCTAAAATATCTCCAACTCAACATGTCCATGCTACTAGGAAATTACACATATTGTAATAAATATGTTATTGACATATCAAGTGGAATAATACAAACATAAATATTTACAATAGAGATCTATGAACTGTTCTAATCTGTTATGTCAGCAACTATCATTTTAAAAAGTATTCTAAGAAAATCTGTATTTCAGGGTAAACAAAAATTTTCCCTTTAGGAATGGTTTGCCTCTTGATCAACAGTTCCCAACTGAGCAAGGTAGATTAGTCACTTATTCAACTGGCTTGAATGCCTACTCTATGCAAGGTTCTGTTTGATATTGTATGGAATCAAAAAAGTTGTACATACTCTCTGGCCTCAAAAAGTATACAATCTATTACAGATTTCTGTTTCCCTTTAGGTTTAAAAAATGACAAAGTTAAAAAAACTCTAGAAGCACTAGAATGGAAACCAGAGAGCTAAAGCAGCGTCCATACCCTCACCCCCTAATAAATGAGGGTCTGTTACTTCTCAAACATGAATTCCCTTCTTGGCTGATGTAATCACTCAAGGTGGAGGATGTGAGGGAGTTTACTTCTGAGACAATCATGATGACATTTAAGAAAAGTGCCTTGTATAGACTGTGCTATAATGTGTAGAAATTCTATAACTGGTTTTTATTAACTAACCAGCGATGAAAGAAGTTTTTTGATTAATTTTGAAGGCATTCACAAAGGTCTGTCATTATTAGTAACCCCCTCATTTGCCTCGGTCATTCTTAGGGGAATTTGTCTCTTTTGCTCATGGTGTTTGGTGGGAGACTATGTGGTAAGGGAAATGGCCTTAGGTCCTTCTCCTTCTTGGAGACTCTGTGGCATCATATGGCTCTGGATCGTTGGCCTCTGTGTTTATCTTTTTCTATTCTTTCTAGTCTTATTAAGCATTACTTCCCTTTCTTGTACTGCAGTCAGTCCAGCTTGTTGTGATGATCAAATTTGACAAAATTTCTGTAACACTTAGTGCAGTGCCTGGAACATAGTAGGTGCTTAATAAATGCCTAATCCTCCTCCCCTCCCCCCCTACCTCAAACCTTCCCCAAGTTAAGCATCTCTAATTCTGTCAATTAATGACAAATCTCTAGGTCTGGCTGTTCAACCACTTCTGAATTCACTTAAACTATGCTCATAGCTCTTGATCTGGCCCATAAAGATAACATTCAATTTTTTTTTGCTGAAATCTCCTCTCTAATAATTACTGGCAAATTCTACATACTATGTTTTCAATGAATATTTCTTTTTTTCTTCTTAAATGTCACTTACTAAACATTTAAGTTTACAAATTACTGTTCATCAAATTAGTGGTGTCAGTATAATTGGAGAATATAGTGCCTTCTTTAAGCAGCACAACAAGCCCCTCGAATGGTATGTTGGAATTTGTGACCTTTTCTAAGACCTTGGTCTTAGAAATTTCTTACATTATGACCTAGATTCTGCACTCTCTAAATCACCAAGGAATTCACAAAAACCTCTTAATGCACAGGCTCCCTCTCAGGCTGGTCTATCCTTCATGATCTTGTGAGCTCAGAAAGACTGGAAGGATCCCTAGTATGCAGAATTCCAGAGTCCACAGATTTTATAACCAGCATGGACTAGATGCCCAAAACAAGTAGAGACCTTTAGGAATGACCTTCTGAACTCAGCTGAGGTAAACTCATTCACAAGGACTCATTCAGTGGTGATATCACCTTTGAATCTGAATTTGGTGGGACCATTGTTTTATAGTAACTGAGTTGTTTAGAACCTACTCCTCCAGAGACTGGTGTAGGGTGGTATAGAGGGGACAGTATGGCTCTGGATGTGTTGCAAGAAATATTTTATCTTCAAAGTAAATATCCTTTTGTAAAAATTAGTTAATGTTATGTGGTTAAATAGAAAGGAGATATTAGTTTCAGGCCTCTAAGAGCGAGAGAAACACAATAGATCTCAAGTCAATGGAAGTAGAGAATACTCCAACCCCTAAGGGTTGCACCCTGAAACACCAAGAAAGGAGATGTAGCTAGCTTGACCCTGAAAGAGACATCTAGAATACATTCACTACATTTATATTCAGCATTACTATTTCTGCTTTTCTTTCAAAATATATTACCTAACAAGCTATAGTATTAATAATTATATCACACAAAATAGCAGATTTTTACTATAAGCTGGACACATTAGGAGATATCTATGGAATGGTGCATAGGACATATGTTATCTCACGATTTCCTGATTCTTAGAACACTTGCTTATGTCCACTTTTTTTCTGACTCACTGAATTACTTGCTATATTACTTCCCAACAGAAGTTGATGATTCTTTACCCAGAATATTACTTTATAATTCCATTTGGTTGCAGTATATTTCATCTTAGTTACTCTCAGAGTGACTCCACATTGGACATGAAATACAGATTAATCTTGTGCAAAAAAGGGTTTATACAATATATCCCAGAAAGCAACTTGGGTTATAAAAACTCTGTTATATGATCAGCTCCTCTCCTTTGCTGGCTAACATCAACGTAGCATTACACTTTTTGTCTGTTAATGAAAATAAATCTCTACCTGTCAGAAAATTGTGATAAATTTCACAATCCAAAAAAAGAAATAGTTGCTTCATTCTTTCCCTATCCTTTCCCAAGGAGCTTGATGAAAGTAGAGAATAAGGTTAAGAAAATCTGACTATGTGATTTCCACTATGAATATTCGTGCCTCTGCATCAATCAGTAAACACTTATTAGTGTTTACTACTAAGTGCCAGACTCTATGCTAGATCCAGTGATATAGTCAAGCAACTTCTCTTTTCAGAAATAATGATGGAATATCTCTGGAAATTACACAGCTTATTATAATTGGTGAGTGAAATGCAATTTGCCAATTTGTTGCTTTTAGTACAGAAAGATCACTAAAGAATATATTGCTTACCATCCAACCGACCTCTTTCCTGGAAAAGGAGCCACAAGTTCTTCCCAGAATGATTCAACACAATAATTTCTTTTTTCTCCACATAGTTGTATATTACTCTCCCTCTAGTAAACTGGTTAGTTTTTAGCCTTTATTCTACTTCATTGACAGTAGATTTAATAAGGTCAGGGTCTTCTCATTGTGCAGAGCAACCATGCAATAACTCATCTGTGCTTTATCTTCTAACTAGGTGGGAAATGCCAGTGGCTAGGACCTGATATCATCACCTCCATATGAATCCTCTCGAATATTATCTAGCAAACAATAAATGTCCTCTCTTATCAATCAGACAAGATGATAAATTCAGTCTGCCACTTACTGAGCATGTAGATATCTCCGTTATTTGGACAGTGTCAGCCATCCACTAGTGAGAGGTATCTCTATAAAAAGCCTACAGCACATAAATGTTCCTGATGTAGATTGGTGGACAACTTGAATGTCTGCTGTTTCCCGTCAAAAATGAAGAGGGGTTGAAATATTAAAAATAAATCTTTCCAGCACTGAATTGTTAGGTTTAGGATGCCTATTAAACTGGAATAAGTATTCGGAGGTTAAATGAACAATAAACATATACCCCTATTTTTATCAGGGGACCATTCAGACACAGTATGAACGAGGAAAGCTTATTTAGCCAAGAGGCTCTTAACTTAATGGATAGCTGCACTCACAGTAGTACCATTTTGACACTAAAAGGTTTTTCACATATATTGTCAATAGGTTTCTAAAACTGCTATGAATAAGAGGGAAACTTTCCATTTTTATGCATTTTTTTGTAGCTCATCGTTATCATATAATTACAAATTCTAGAAGGAACTTTAAAATGTTAAAAAAAAAAAGAACCAAAGTTACATATATTCTAGCTATTAGTTGTTTTAGGGACTATCTTTTTAAACTAAAACAAACCAAAAATAACCTCCATAATATAATAACACACATAATGGTATATACATGATAGATTGCAGAAAACATTTTGAAAGTACTCGATTGTAAATTCCATGGTGACAGGGATTATGGTTCATATTTTTTACCCTGCCGTGCTGGTACCTAGAAAACTGCTGTGACATCAGCACTCAGAGGCTTAGGATGTATTTGTTGATATTGATTTGAACATAAAGTTCTCTTTAGTAAAGCCATTTTCATGTTCTAGTAGACCTTCTAAGATAACAGGGCTTTGTTTATCTATTTTCAGTACATTTTGTTAAATGGCAAATCTGTTTATTAGTTGATAGTTCCCCATTCATGAAATAGGCAATCTATTTAATGAAGAGATTTTATTTAGCTTTAACATCATATATTTCTTGCTTTAACTCAGTTTCCTTAGTTTGTGTCTGGATTTTTGTGGGTGCAAAGTGGACACTTAAGAGTGAGAGTACTTATTCAAAAGGCTCATTGAAGTTAGGGGAGGCAGCAGACTGGACAAGGTCTGGGAGTCTCATCAGAAGGCATAAATACAGCTGTGACAACATTTCTTCTCATCCTTACCATGACATTTAATCATTTCTTACATTATGACCTAGATTCTGCACTCTCTAAATCACCAAGGAATTCACAAAAACCTCTTAATGCACAGGCTCCCTCTCAGGCTGGTCAGAATCCATTGTTATCGACATAAAATGATTGAATACTGGAGACAAAAAATACTTGCTTTATCTAGGCAAACAAAAAGGAAACAATACTCCTTGTAAACTTGGTAGTAATAGGTACCTTATTTAAACACAATTTGAATTCAAATTTAGGAAAGCAGATTTCAAAAAGTTCTGAAAAATGATAGTTATACTGTCATAGTCAGAGAGCGACTCTAGGAAGGCAGGAGCAGTGTAGGGTGATATTCAGAGAATTCTGATTTTAAAAGGGCACTAGAGGATATGAAAGGAAAAGCATGTAATCTGCGACAAACACAAAAGGGAAGTACACATGACCTGAAAGGTCATGATTAAGTCAGCAAGGCTACACCCAGACCAAGTTGAAGCTTCTGAAAAATACTAAAAACAACAGAAAAGACTTTCTTTAGTTAGTTTCAAGGTAATAAAAATCAAGGTTTCTCCTGATGGCAAAAAAGCAGTCAGAAAGAAGGCAAACTTCAAATTCTATTCAGACTCTATCAAGCAGACTGAGAGGCAAAATAGGAAAGACAGAGCAAGCATGATTAAGAAAGTATCAAAGACTGAGATAGAGAAGACAGCACTGCCATGAAAAGCTTGGCTCCCTATGTTTGAATCCTGCCAGTTGCCACAGATGACATTGACCTATGCCTGGTGACAGTTCTTCCCACAGTTCTGGAACAAATCCAGACCCTAAACAAGGGAATGGTAAGGACCCATGGAGTCATAACTTAGGTGCCTCATTGTTAATTCAGTCCTGTTGCTGGTTCCACTCTGAACTGGTATTACAGTAGTAGTACTAGTACTTATACACTAGCTTAAGGGAAGGCAGGAGTCTAGTGAACTATTTTAGTGGGGTATAAAACATATACCTACATCTGTTCATGCGTTCTTGTGAGTCCTTGCATCTTATGTATTTTCTGCTGGAGTGAAATAAAGGCTGTCCAATATCAGGTACCTATGTTATACATGGGGTGCCTTTGTTGGATTTTGGGACCCTCTCAGTCACATTTGAGAAAATCTAGACAGGTATCTTGGGTCCAAGGTCAAGTCCAAGTCTTATTTTGGAAATTTTCTTGGAGTACTCCAGATCAGGGTAATGAACCAAAGAGAGTGAGGTCAGTCAGTCACTTAGATTGGACCTGGTCCATATGAACGCATGATATTTGGGGGGACTTGGGCCACAGCTCACACCTAGAACTTTTTGGTTTAAAAACAATATGTTTAAAAACGTACCGTCTTACTAGATTCTCACGACCCTGTTAGACAGGCAATATAGGTAGCATGTAAGTGTCATAGTAGACACAATACTGAATCTAGGAGTCAAGAAGACCTCCTAAGTTCAAATCTGACCTTCATCACTTACCAACTATATAGTGATTATATCTTAACCCTTGTCTGCCTTAGTTTCCTTATCTGAAAAATAGAAATGATCATAACATCTATCTTATAGGGCTGTTGTGAGGAAAAAATGAGAATATTTGTAAAGCCCCTATAGACAGCTAGGTGGCCCAGTGGGTAAGTACTAGATCCGGACTCAGGAAGACCTGTTTGAATCCTGCCTCAGACATGTAGTTAACTGTGTGCCATAGTAGATAGAGCACTGAGCCTGGAGTCACAAGATCCATCTTCAAATCTGGTCTATGTGAGTCTGGCCCAGTCACTTAATTTCTCTCAACCTCAGTTTCCTCCTGTGTAAAATAGAGATAATAGTAGCCCCCACCTCATAGGGTTGTTGTAAGGATCAAATGAAATAATATTTGTAAAGTGCTTAGTACACTTCCTGGCACATGGTAGGTGCTTAATAGACACGAGTGTCTCCTACTCTCCTGTTTGAATTCCCTTTCCTCCCTGCCCCCACCCCCAGCTGTGAGTGCTGGGCAATTCCCTTAATCTCTCTCAGCTTCAGTTTGCTCATCTGTAAAATGGGCTTAGTAATTGCACCTTTCTCACACGGTTGCTGTGAGGATCACATGAAGATATATATATATATTTATGTATATTATATGCATACATACATATATGTTGCTTTGTAAACCATAAAGCGTTACATGAATGTTAGTTATTATTTTTATTATCCTAATTTATAGATAAAAAAATGAGTATTAGGTAAAGTGATTTGCCTTTGTCCACACAGCTAGTAAGTCCCAGAGAAGGAATTTGAACCTATGTCTTCCAGTTTCCAAGTCCAGTTTTTAACGAAGTATTCTCATAGAAACTACAATAGTTGACCAAATTCACTGTTTGTTAGTGATAGAACTGGTCGGAGAATGTAGGTTTCCTAACCCAGTTTTTTAACCCCCATGCCAACTACCTCCTTCCATTATATAACCTAATGTCATTATTAACATTATTATAACATTCAGAAGCTTATAAATAATGCTTACTATACCTGACATTGGATAGCTTTTCATTAGAACATTGTGTCTTCCATACTTTGAAAGTTGTACAGGGATGAGTGAAGTCTTGGAATACTTAACCTTTGAAAAGGAGCTAAAGAAACTGTGGTGATTTTTACCGGTAATGGGGAAGGGCTGACAATTATTTTCAAGTTGGATTTACTAAGGTCACTTTTGCAGTTCTAAGATTTGTTGATTACTGTGATCCAAGTTTTACATATTTACTTTTTTTTAGTTTTTTTTCATGAAAGAAAAATTATAGTCCTCTATAAATTTGATTTGCTACTGAAGCTTGGGAAATTTCGTTCAGATACTTTCATTTCTCCTTTGACAATTTCTGAATTTCATTCAGTGACCAGATTTCCCATGACTCACTCGAAGCTTTGCCTATTAAGGCACTCAACAGCAATGTTGGGTGTCTGATTTGAGATCAGGTGTTCAGTTATATTTCACCCTTCAGTGGTCTATTGATAGATGCAATTTGCAAATATTTCTCAGCCAGGAAATAGGAAATTAAAGGTCTAGAATAGTGCAAATACTGACAGGAGCTAGTTATTTTGTACATTTTGTGCATGTGGGATTAAATTAGCCCAAGAGCAACCTCAACCTCGTTAGACAGAGAAAAGACAGACAAGATGTTGCAAAACATAGTACTATTTTCAGAGGCTAAAGAACTTCTGTATTAACTATTTATAGCAATGATCAGGAACATTTTGCTTAAATTAGTTAATGTAATATCTAAGTTGGAATAGACCTAATTGTGCACCCTTCACTAGACATGACACCTACTTAATAGTGTCACAGTAAACGGTTTCTTGGAGAAAACAAAGGAATCTTCAAATGACAAAAGAAGGCATTGGTGAGTAAGGTAAACCAATAGTATAACTATAGGTATGACTATAATACAGAATATAGGCACTGGAAAATTTTCACTTGCATTAGTTCATCTATAAACAAAGGGTTTGTAAATAGGAGAGTAAATCTAAATGAACAATTTAGGCAGTATTGGTGTTCACAAAACAAAATGCATATCCTGTATACAATTATTTATCAACACAAACAAATAACTGGCATGTGATTGCCATTTACAATACTTGGAAACCTCTAACTAGCACCCCTTTCCATCTTCCCTATTTCTATCAGGTGTCCTATCATTTCCCTAGTCTTTTAGTCTTCCAAATCAAAATAATTTTTGATTTCTTCTTTTGCTTTCTTGATTCCTTTCTTTGGGCATTTAAATCCCTTCACAATCTGATCTCAGTTTACTTTTCTAGTCTTATTAAGCATTACTTCCCTTTCTTGTACTGCAGTCAGTCCAGCTTGTTGTGAGGATCAAATAGGACAAAATTTCTATAACACTTAGTTTGGTGCCTGGAACATAGTAGGTGCTTAATAAATGCCTAATCCTCCTCCCCTCTCCACCTACCTCAAACCTTCCCCAAGTTAAGCATCTCTAATTCTATCAATTAATGACAAATCTCTAGGTCTGGCTGTTCAACCACTTCTGAATTCACTTAAACTATGCTCATAGCTCTTGATCTGGCCCATAAAGACATTCAATTTTATTTTTGCTGAAATCTCCTCTCTAATAATTACTGGTAAATTCTACATATTATGTTTTCAATGAATATTTCTTTTTTTCTTCTTAAATGTCACTTACTAAACATTTAAGTTTACAAATTAATGTTCACCAAATTAGTGGTGTCAATGTAATTGGAGAATATAGTGCCTTCTTCAAGCAGCACAACAAGACCCTCGAATGGTATGTTGGAATTTGTGACCTTTTCTAAGACCTTAGGCTCTTCTGGTCAGCTGGGGTAAGCCCTTGCATCTCTCTGCACTGGCTTGGTAATTCATTGAGTGTTGGGGTTTCGTCTGATAGCTTTATGGGATGGGTCAATAAGAATAACCTCAAAGAATTTGTAGGTTGAATCTTCACCCACTCAGTAGGAGTTCAAGACTTAAGGTTTCACGGTGGCGGCCAGCACATTTTTCTGCCACAGATTGAAGGCTCCTGGCAAACTTCAGCTGAGTGACGCCCTGATGCACAGGTTTACCATAGGTTGCACCCTTGGGAACTGGGTACTTTCGCCTGCCATGGTGAATACAAATATGGTAGATGACATAACCTGGCTTGGCCTTGTAGCCCAGACTTCAGGTTTTATCAGGTCTGATGGGCCACAGTGCGTGGTGAAGTGCATACAGCTGGAGGTACTGCCGGCAGAGCACATGGAGCAGGAATTGCATGACATCTGACTGCTTTTGTCATCACAGCTCCTGGATATACTTGTAGGGTACCATCCTGGCTCATACCTAACCTACCTGAAAGTTGCTGTTGACCAGACTCAATGAATATTTGTTGACTAAATGACTGAATATAACAAGGATGAGTTGCATCTGTCACTTTAAATTTTTATTATGATTCAAGGATGGATTAATCACTTCAAGAAAGAGCCCCTCACCTCCAGTTTTTTCCTCTAAGTACCTAAATGCAGTTTGGGGAAAGAATGGATTAGGTTATTTCACCTATTTTTTTAAAACCATCTTTTAAAGTCATGGACCTTCTTTTGCAGTATGATGAAGCCTATGGTACCTTTCCCAGAATGTTGCGTTGCTTACGTTCATGATTAAAGTTTACATTAAATTTAAGTTAGAGTTTACTGAAAACAAAAATGTAATCTTTTCTCATACAAATTCATAGCCCTCTGAAATCATTTTGACCTCAGGTTAAGAATTCCTGCAGCACTTTCAGCTCTAAGATTATGTCTCTGTGCCTCTAATTTCCTGTTGCCTATTGGATCAAATCTAAATTCCTTAGTCTGGCATTTAAAGCCTTCCATGCATACACCTACCTATACAACTATCTCTCACTTCCCTGAAAAGTAGTCATCTATTCCAGTCATATTCACCACCGTCATCGCCAATGACTGACCAACTCTCATTAATGGATAGGTAATATGAAGGACTCCAGGAGTAGTAGCACCTCACACTGTTTCCCTCAAAATACCACTTGCACCCCTCTTAGCTATCATTTAGGAAAACAACCCCTTTGGAGAAGGGGCCATCCATCCTTATAAAGTGCCAGCCAACCACTGGGGTAGGCAAGCCAATCTAGCTGAAACAGCAAGGTACTCAGAAAGAGGAATATGAAATAGCTTGCAGTAGCTGAGTCAAACCACTGCCACCACTTCAACCATGATTCCCAACTACTGACCACCTGCCACCAATGGGCAGGTGCTGCAGCTCCTGTCTGGTCAGTCGTCATAGCTAATGAAGACTCAGAAAAGAAAATTCTTGACACCAAAACCCTTGGCATTGCCAAATGGTTCAACATTAGAAACAGATATGGTTTTATCAATAAAACAACATTAAAGAAGATCTATTCAACCTCTGTTTGTGTGTATGTGTGTGTGTGTGCGTGTGTGTGTGTACCACAAATGGGACCTTTCCATCTGATTTTCTAGTTAGTTGAGACTTCCTCTGTGTTTTGTCTTCCACCTTGAGAGCAGGACCTGTCTTGCTTTCCTATTTGTATCCCCAACATATAACACAGTGCTTTGCACGTATTAAGTACTTATTGAACAGGTTTTATTCATTTATTAGTTTATTTTCTGCCTTTATAGAAAACATATTCTAGAGAGGCAGTATAGTATTAATGAGAAGATCATTGGTAGAGTTTTGATTAGGAATTATGGAACCTGAGGAACATTCATTTGTAGGGGTGAGCTTGGGTTTGGGGGAAGAATAGGGCTCAGAGGAGAGTCTGTCCTGGTCTGTTGAAATCATACAAGGAGAAGGGATGCTTACGGTGTGACTCCTAGCTCTCTAATCCCTAGAAGGAGGCAGGGGAAGAGGTTAACAGTCATGACAATGGAAGAATTTAGATTCCAAGAAATAGATGGGATCTTTGTGAGTGGTATCATGATGCATGGACACCATTGGCTGAATGACCACTATGATGTATAACTCCTGGAGGTTAGTTCACTGAAGCAAACTCCTAGCAGCTCTAACCTAGTTGTGCCTCTGAGCATCAGACTAGCATCTGTGCTCCTGGTTCTAGCACTTGCTAGCTGCATGTTCTTGGCTGTTTCACTTAATTTCTCTCTGTCTTTATTTCTTCAGCTCTCAATTGTGGACAACAAGATTTTCCCTGATTATCTCACATGACTGTTGTGAGGACCAAATATTATAATGCACCTTAAAGTATTTTGTAAAGTATAAATCTTTGTACAAATGTATAATTTGATCAAGAAGTCTTTTCTTTTTGACTAAACTTGCTATGCAATGATTATTCCTCACATTCACTTTTCTTTGGGATTTATGTGTACACTCTGTGTAGTTAATATGTAATTATTCCCTCTTTCATGTCTATAAGACTCCCCATCCTGTACAATTATTATATATTTTTTTCCAATAAGTACATCTCAGTGATTGCCAAATAAGAATATACTTCAGTTCTCAGAACTGCCTCCACACGTCATGCTGGAACTCTACCACCGACACATGCCTGGCTTTTTGTGTTTTCTCTTTCTTTCTTTTCCTCCCTTCTTGTTTTTGTCCTTGAAGGACATTTTTCAAACAGCTGAACTAGCCAGATTGTAGCATATCCTAGACTATGTAAATTGTATTTTTGTCACTGATTCTATGTCTGAGGGTGGGTGTTAGACATACTTTGGTAAAGATTCCTTGAAGGCACACTTAATTGAACACTGAATATCATGCTATGAACCATAGAAAATGATGTCTGAGCTTCTAACATCCTTCATTCATGAAACGTGATCAGATAAGAGAAAACTGCTGACACTGCCCCCTCTCCTATCCATCTTTCAGATAGCTGTGAAGATAATCTTGATGCACTGGTCTGATTATGTGACCTCCCTCTCAAAAACCATCACAGGCTCCCAGGTACTGACCGGATAAAATACAAATGTTGTAGCCTGACATTTAAGATTTTCCATAGTCTGTCCGCAGCTCCCCTTTCTGGCCTTATTTCACACTGCTCCCATCTACACCCTCATCTCCACTTATATTTTTCTGCCTGTCCATATGGCCAGAACATACTACATCCTCATCCTTACTTTTCCTTCTTCAAGGCTCAGTTAAATAGTCATATATTTTATGAAAACCTTCTTGATCTTTCCCAGGTAAAAGTGCTCTTTCCCTCCTAAATTTTTATTAGAATGTTTGGGCTTGAACTCTCCTTTTCCCTAACACGTTTTACTTTGCCTCATACTTATTCTCTATATACAGGTCATATCTTGTCATGAGAGACTGTGAAGCCTGAGAGGGAGGAGATGGAGTTATTTTTCAAACTTTAAGCCCTCTAATACCCAGAAAATTACCTTGTAATAGTAATATAGAAATGTCAAATCTCAGAGTTGTAAAGAACCTTAAAAGAATTAAAGTATTTATTTAGTTCAGCCTTTATCTGATTGGATTGAACACTGGACTGGGAGTCAAAAAGATCTGGGTTCAAATCCCACTTGAAGTATTTATTAACTGTGCGATCCAGGGTAAGTTACACCTCCCTGAGTTTTAGTTTCCTCATGTGTAAAGTGAAGAAGTTAGACTGGATGACCTTGTAGTCCTTTCCAGCTCTAAATGTATGTTACTTTGATCCCTGAAAAGTGCCATTCAAGCCTTTGCTGGAAGATTTTAAGTAAAAGCAAACTTCTTTCTCTTGAGTCATCATCCTCCATCTTTTGCCTGCATTCCTACATACTGCTAAACGAAGCTGGAGAAAACCAAGAAACTGTGTTGACTGGGGCCACTACAAATTCATGCCACATAATCTCATTGCTGCAAGGCAATCCTTTTATACGTCCCTGATTGTCCCACTCACCATAATGGCCCTTCCACACTTACCTCTCCTCATACCTCTTCTGACTCCCCTTCTGCTTATATTCTCAGCTGAAAAACTCCACATTTATTTTATTGAAAAAAAAAATGGAGTCTGTTTGCTGAGAGCTACATCTTTTCCCCTCTTCTTCTTTTTACAACACCCAGATACATTCCACCACTACCTCCTCCTTCACTTCTGTCTCACATGATGAGGTGGCCCTTCTCTTTGCTGAGGCAAACCTTTCTACATGAACAAATGATCCCATTCTATCCTGTCTTCTCTAATAGATTGTCCCTTCTATCATACTTACTCTCACTTATCTTTAATCTCCCTTTACGGACAGTTTCCCTATTGTCTACAAACATATCCATGTCTTTCCATCCTCAAAAATCCTTCACTTGATCCATCCATCTTGGCTAGCTACTGTGCCACACTTCTTTGCCTTTTGGTGACTAAACTCCTTTGGAAAGTCATCTACAATAGGTGCCTCCACTTTCTTCCCTCTCATTCTCCTCTTAACTCTTTGTAGCCTAGCTTCTGACCACATCATTCAATAGAATCTGTTCTCTCTAAAGTTACTAACAACTCTTAATCGCCAAATCTGAAGGTATTTTCTCAATCTTCATCCATCTTGACTTACATTTGACATTGTTGGCCACTCTCTTCTCCTTGATACTCTCTTCAGGTTTTCATGGCATTGTCACATCCTGGTTATTCTACTTTCTGATCTGATGACTCTTTCTCTGTCTCCTTCACAAAATCTTCATTAAGGTCGTGTCCCCTAAGGTCAGGCATGTCCACTAGGGCTTTGTCCTGGGCCCTCTTCTCTTCTCCTGATCTCATCAAATCCCATGGATTCATTATTATCTATATGTTAATGATTCTCAAACCTACTTATTCAATCCTAACCTGCTTCCCAATCTCCAGACTTGCATCCTAACCACTTATTTGATATCTCAAATTGTATGTCTTGCAGTTATCTTAAAATCAACATATTAAAAATTATTTTTCTCATTATCTTTCACTCCAAACCTTCTTCTATTTCAAACATCCCTTTGATTATTAAGGGCATCACTAAATTCCCAGTCACTCAAGTTCTCAATCTAGGTGTAATCCTCAACTTCTTATTCTCTCTCAACCCCATAGTCAATCTGTAGCCAAATCTCATTGATTTTTACCTTTATAACATCTCTGGAATTCACCCCCTTCTTTCTTCTCACATTGCAACCATATTGGTGCAGGCATTCATTATTTTGCAGCTGGACTGTTGTGATAGCCTGCCGGTTGGTCTGTGTGCCACAAGTCTCTCTCTACACTCCATCCTCCACTCAGCTGTCAAACTGATTTTCCTAAAGCAGAGGTCTGACCATATCACCTCCCTACTCAATAAATTCCAGTGGCTCCTTATTACCTCTAAGGTCAAATTTAAAATTAAAAATCCTCTGTTTGGCTTTTAAAGCCCTTTATTAACCGAGCCCTTCCCTTATCTTTTCAGTCTTTTTGTACTCTGCAATTCAGTGACACTTGTCTCCTTGGTGTTCCTTGAATGAGATACTCTATTTTCCAAGTCAATACTATGGAAGGAGAAGAGAATAGGGCTCAGGACAAAGCCCTAAGAGACATGTATGGCCCTAGGGGACATGACCTTAATGGAGAACTAGTGAAGGAGACAGAGAAAGAGTGGTCAGATACTATTTACTAGTAGAATAATCAGGATAGGACAGTGTCATGAAGACCTGAAGAGAAGAGAGGACCAAGGACATTTTCACTGACTATCCCCTGTTCCTGGAACATGCTCACTCCTTGTCTCTGCTTCGTGCCTTCCTCGGCTTCTTTCAAATGCCAACTAAAATTTAATCTTTCACAGGAAGCTTTTCCTCATCCCCCTTAATCCTAATATCTTCCCTCTGTTGATTATCTCCAGTCTATCCTGTATATATCTTGTTTGTATATATTTGTTTGCATGTCTCCCTCATTAGACAAAGAGCTCCTTTCAGCAAGGACTGACTTTTACTCTCTCTTTGTACCCCTAATGCTTAGCACAGTTCCTGGAACATAGTAGGGAGTTAATAAATGCTTATTTACTGACTGACTAATATAATAGAAAGAGTTCCAAGTAGGAGTCATGAGCTCTGAATGCAAATCTTGGCTGTTCTTCTCACTTCACCAGCTGTGTGACTTTGAGCAAGTAACTTCCTCTCAGTTTCATCAATTTTAAAATCAAAGGGTTGGACTAGAACATCTTGAAGATCTCATAAACTTATGATAATATAACTTCTACCTCTTTGATGCTGGCAGTTAGATTACGTCTATAAGGCATTTCTCCTTGAAAGCTTTTTGGAATGAGTGCAAAATGACAAATCAAAAATTTAAAAGTCAAGGAATAATATTAGAAATGTTTTGTTGATGGGGAAGATTGGCCATTCTGGCTAATTCTGTGGTGTTCTGACAACAATAGTAAAATCATCCCTACAGAATTCTGTTGGGAAGGATACGTGGCAAATATTCTTTTCTCTTTGAACAGGAAAGTTTCCAGGTATAAACTGAAAAGTTCTTCCTACAAGACACTATTTAGTTTCTTATTTCTTCTGTGATTTAACAGTCATCCTTTTACTCCCTTGAGTTTTCCACCTCTTCCCCAAACTAAGTTAAAAAGGTGCAGGGGAAATAAGAAAGCTGGTGAAAGGTTTGGGAATGATAAGCTTAAGAACTAAATTTATCTTTTTTTTTTTCTGATTCCAAAAGTATACTAAGGGTAGCAGCAACACATATGTCTTAGTCAGGAGTTAGGATAGGGGATCAGTCACAAATGCTTCCACTTGACCACCAAGAGATTAGATTATAGGACGAAATAATTGCTCCCGACAGATACACACACACACACACACACACACACACACACACACACACACCTCTTAACTATATGTAACTATATATAAACTTAACGTGTGTGTGTGTGTGTGTGTGTGTGTGTGTAAATCTTAATTCGCATCTTTGTAATGGCTACTATATCATTGTGACAGATGCTTTCTAGACTCTTCTATAGTCCTTTCCTCTTGAATATCCTCCATGAACAGTAATCCAAAGAAGCACAGACTTCTGGCCTTTGGGGACCTTCAGGTGACTCCGAAAACTTTGACCTGGCTTGATGTTAGCTTTTGTTCCCTTTTTGTTTTGTCTTCATCTTGGCCCCCTCGTTAACATCTTTAAAATACAACTAAGTTGCTTAATCCTCAATTACCCCTTCTCCATAGGAAATATTCTTATAGATACAGTTATCCCTTTCACATCACAACTTTTCCTGGTATGGTTTCAATATGTTGTAAGTTTGCATAAGAAATTAAATGGGAATTTTGGAGGAGTTTAGTGGAAACTGTAGATAATATATACAAAGGACAGCAGATGACATAGAAAAAAGTCTAGAAACTCAGAAATATATAAAATATGTGTATAATATTGTGTAATACAACCCAAATTTTATAATAAGATACTGTAAATACCCTATAAAAGAAAAAAGAAAAAAATTTAGACTTCTTTTCTGGTATGAAGGGAGGGCCAAAACATTTTATGTGAATTTTCCAGATCTCAGGGGTACCACATCCCAAGCCCCTGCAATGTGGAAGTGATAACTGTACCCTGCAGCAATTAATATCCAAGAAACTTTACTAATGGAAAATAGGAAGTAGGGTAACCCAGATGCCATATGAAGCAGTTGGCTTATGGTTTTAGTTATATGTGCCAACCTTCTCTTCCATTAATTAAATCAGTTTTTAAAATTTAAATTTAATTTAATTTAAATTAATAAAACTAAAAAGATGTTTGAGAGTTGATTACTCTTGAGGCTACTTGGCAGAGTAAAAAGAGTGCTGTGCGTGGAGTCAGGAAAACCTGAGTTAAAATCCAGTCGCAGACACCTCCTAGCTGTGAGATCTTGGGTAAAGTCACTTAACCTGTTTGCCCAGTTACTTCAATTATAATTATATGTGCTTGTCACATAGTAGGCACTTAATAAATGCTTGTTCTCTTTCCCTTTTTGTGTCATTTAATCTTCATAATAACGATCTCATATAGATCTTTTGGGAAGAAACTTACAATTTCACCCATATATGGAAGTCCTGGCAGAGGAAACACCTATTTTTCATATTCACTAGTACCTCTTCTGCTACATATACTTTCATACAACTGCTCGAAGGCACTGAACCTATTTCAAAGGAAGGAGGACTTGAATCCACATCTTCCTGATTGTGAGACTGGTTCTCTGTCTATTATGCTATGTCATTTCTGGAGTAGGTAGGGCAGATAATATTCTCTACTTTAAACATAAGAAAATTGCAGCACTTCAAGGTTCAGTGTCACAGAGATAATGAAAGGAAGAACAGGGACGAGCCCTCAGGCCTCCAAAATATCTTTAGTGGAAGTGTCCTTTATTTTGGCCTTTAGTTGTACCTTTGCTTTTTAACTGCAAACTTCTTTGGGAAGGCAGACTAGAATAATAGTTTCATATCTCTAAGCTATTTCATGCTTGGTCTCACATTGCTGAGGTTGCCAATTAGAGGCTTGGAGCTGAACTCCTGTGTGCTCAGCCCTGAACTGAGACGGATTGCAAGTAGCCTTGAATAGCGTTAAACCTTTTTGTCACTAAAAAGTGACATTGATTTTGAACTTGTGACCCAAAGTTGACAGTGTCGACATCCTGTTAATCATTCCCTGTATTGGGAGACTGAGTTTTCAGCTTGTTTAGTCAGGAGATTTTCATGTAATTTTTCAGTTGTGTTTGGATAAATGAAAATATTTCAAATTCACTAATAATTTAAATAGCACAGTAATGAGTCACCTGAATGGACAGTTTTCTTCTTTCTTACACTACTTTCCATGATTCTGTTTCAGAGAAGAGTAAGTAAATTTTCTAATGTATTTTTAAATGGCATTTCAGTGTCATCATTTTCTTGTCTTGCCATCAGTCTTTCTCGGGAAACTAAGAGGAATAGAGTGAGACCTTCAGACCATCAGGAAAATACTCCTGCTCCTAGCCAAGTCACAAATTACTCCTATTTAGCTTTCCATTTCAAACAGATGGACAGGGCATGGAATAGACAGGAAAATTATAAGTGGGGCTTAGATACACATAAATTCCACTTTAAATAGTAAGCACTAGTAAATAGCGAAAGAATGTATAAATATCAAAGACCCCCATGGGAAAAAATAATAAGAAAGTAATTCAAAAAGATTAGATATGGAGAGAAGAAAAGCCAAGTAAACTGCTTTCTTGTGCAAAAAAAAAAAAATCTATTTTTCTTTATAGTCTTAATATGCAATTTCAGCTGATAAATAAAATAGGCTTTATATATCCAAAAGGTTGGTCACTCAGTGCTGATAGAGCTGAGTTTCTCATCTCTACCTATTCTTGTCCTGGAAGTAATTACACAGTCAAGGAAAAAGAGCAACTGTTTGCATCTTACACAAGTATGTCCTCCACCAGAGTATGAAGGGTACTGGGATTTCGGATCAGTTTGTCCAAGAAGCTGACAATATCAGTAAATTTCGGTCGGTGATTTCTCTCTTTCTGCCAGCAGTGGAGCATGAGCTGATGGAGAGAGGCTGGGCAACCCATTGGAGCTGGGAGTCTGTAGCCTTCCTCAATGGACAGAATTACCTGAATGAAAAAACAACACATCAGTCTGTTACATTTCGCTTAATTCCATTCAATAAGCAATTATTAAATGCCTACTATGTTCAAATCATCCTCTTCTTGATTCTCCCTTTACAACCTCTCTCAGATCTGTCCCCTTCTGTACATTTGCCAGTCTGGGTCACACTCTTACACTCTCATGCCTGGACTATTAAAACAAACTGCTAATTACACTTTCTATATACAATCTTTCCCCTTTCCAATCCATTTTTTTCTCATAGATGTCGAAAGCATAGGTCTGACCATGTCTTTCTCCTGCCCAAGAATCTTCAGTGGCTCCCTATTGCCTCTAGAACAAAATACAAACTCTTATGTTTGGCATTTAAACCCTTCACAATCTGACTTTAGTTTGCCTTCTAGATTTGTTTCACATTACTTCCCATTCATACATTTTATGTTCTAGCCCAACTGGCTTACTTTTTCTCTAATGACATTGCATCAGCAGCCTCCATGCTCTCTGTAACTAAAAAGTACAACCCTCCTTAATTTCTTTCAAGGCTCAATCAGTTGTCTCTTCATATGTAGTCTTTCTTGAGACC
Organism: Notamacropus eugenii; assembly: GCF_028372415.1. NCBI lineage: Eukaryota > Metazoa > Chordata > Mammalia > Diprotodontia > Macropodidae > Notamacropus > Notamacropus eugenii. The sequence goes on along the minus strand of NC_092877.1, from coordinate 372,994,727 downwards.
CATAGGTGCTTAATAAATGGATGTAAAAGGAGTTGAAGATACTGTATTAGGTACTCAGGAACATGGAGCCCTTTACAGAAATCCTCTTTTGCCTCATTGTGCTATGAAGGTGCCTGGTAGTTTCCATCAGCTGGGTAGGCTTTGAGTGCAGTTTTGATCGTATGGCATTGGCTGAGGACCAACTTGGCTAAGTTCAGAGAGGCCCATTGCCTAGGTATCCATAATGAATATTTTGGCCACAGCAATTCTCAAAGTCTACTACATCTAAGCAGGGAACAATCTGAATTAATTTAAAGGAGACACTGACAAAAATTACAACTCTTGAAACAACTGAAGTAAAGATAAACACAGAAAGGAAGCAAATAAGAAAAAAAAAACACATAGAAACTGTGAGTTTGTTGTCTGGAATAAAGAGAAAAATCATGACCGTGGTAAGATAAATAGCAGAGTCTGCTGGATTCTGCAACGGAAAGATTATAATAGTCTTAGTGTTAGATGATCCTCTGAAGGCCAACTAATCCATTCCCCTGATCATACAGATGAGAAAACTGGTGTTCACAGAGGTTAAATAACTTTCAAATTTACACTGGTAGTGTCAGAAGCAAGATCTGAATCCATGTCCTCTGACCCCAGAAATAGGGCTCTTCCTGTTTGCACAAAAAACCAATAGCTGCTAAAAATAGGGACGCCACCACACTGAAGAGTATGGACCGGGTCAAGTCTGGAGAAAATGCTAAAAAAATATATAGTTGTGCATTACAGAGAAGTTCCCAAAGCCTATTTTCAGTGACTCTTGCTAGTAAAGATGTCAGCACAAAGTCAATGAGCTCTGTGCAAACCACACATAAAGCCATCTAAGTGAAATTCTACCTCTCCCGAGGCACTGATTTATTTATTTTTTGTCCTTTTATAATAAAATCTACAGGCAGCCTTTCCCAGTCCTCATTCCTTTTCCTTTCTATACTTGACATCCCCTCCTCATTCATCGCTGGCTTCTCCTCATTTTGACAGCACATTTTATCATGGTGCTCTCCCACTTCTCCTTGGGCTGGCTGAGACTTGGACTGCTGTCATCACCCTGCTGTCATCACCTGAGAATGCTCACACTGATCTACAGTCCAATCAGGACATTAACAGGCACTAGAAATGTTTTTCCTGGCTCATGAGAAATCACATGGTTTGTCTCCTGAGAGTCTTCTTTGGATCTGTATTTGCTACATGGGTGCAACAGTAATCCAAAATACAGTCCTTTCTACACTGCTCAAAGGAATTTCTTTATGTTGTATTATTCTCTCCACATCTTTTATCAGAAAGGCAAGAGAGAAGAGGGAAGGTGAGGAAGCTGAGATACAAAGTATGTGTTCTGAAGAAAGTCACTCATCAAAAAATACTACAAATAATGACCTGACTGAACTTTCACCAAGAAGAATCAGAAAGACCTTCTACTTCATTCTGCAAACTCCCTTCGCATGAGCCATAGCATTGTGTACATTTAAAATTTAACAATGACACACATTTGCCATGATTCTAAATCCTTTCTTTAGTTAATACCATCAGATCTGTCCATAAAGTAATCAATCAATAAACATATATTGAGCACCTACTATATGTCATGCACTGTGCTAAGTGCTGGGGATACAAAAAGAGGCAAAAGGTAATCTTGCCCTCGAGAAACTTAAAATTCAATGAGGAAGAAAACATGCAAACAAATATACACAAACAGGCTATGTCCAGAAAAAATAGAGAGTAATGAACAGAGGGAAGCTATTGGGATTAAGAGGGGTTGGGAAAGGCTTCCTGTAGAAGACGGAATTTTAGTGGGGACTTAAAAGAAGCCAGGAAGCATGAAGTTAGGGATGAAGAGGGAGAGCATTTTTTTATATGAAATGTAATCAACAGGGCCACTCTCTTGCTGATAGAGTGGTAGCTTTTTGGATAACAGTAAATAATACATACAGTGTCAGTATGAACAGCACACATTACCCACCCCAGGATCCCTACGTTTTCTTTGCTGAATGTTCCATTAGTAAATATTATTTATACTTTTCAGCAGTTTTCTGACCAGGCTTATAATTGGAGTGAGCACAAGCTTAGAGACATTTTGAAGAATAAAACGTGTGTTAAAATTGTTGCAAAAGAGGAATTTTTTAAATAAAATGTAAGAAAAGGAAGTCAACCATTGTGAAGCATTTTCAATCAATCTATCAATAAGCATTTGCTAAATACCTGTTATGTGCCAGGTACCATGTTAGTTGCTGGGGATATAATATATTAAATGAAACAGTTGATGTCTTCAAGAAACTTACCTTCTATCAGGGGAAATAAAATAATAATAGCTGGCATTTATATAACACTTTAAGATTTGCAAAGTGCTTTACAAACATTATCTTAGGTATCCTCCCAACAACTCTGTTAGATAGATGCTATTATCATCCCTATTTTACAGAGGAGGAAGCTGAGGCTAACAGAAATTAAGTGACTTGCCCAGAGTCACACAGCTGGTAGGTATCTGAGGCTGAATTTGAATTCAGGTCTTCCTGCTTCCAGGTCTATCTACTGTTCCACTTAGACAATGTGATAATTGGACTTCAATAGCCTTACTTGGATCCAAATTTAATACTTTAGTTCTTTGATAACTCTATGATCACATTGATGTGGACACTTTCTCCAACTGTGCGGATCACAAGTCCTCATGGTTTCCCCATCCTGTGTTCATCTTGTCCATACCCTTCCATAAATCTCCAGTAGAGGCTCCACCCAATATGCTGAATGACCTCCTGTATTTTTTTAGATGATGTTTTGTTGTTATTGCCCATTAGTTTCCCCAGTTTTCACTACCTTTTTTTCAGTCATACATCTCTTTGATGACATTTTATAGTGGTTTATGTGACATAAAAAATTAAACTACATTTGTTATTCCACTGGATGGAACTTCTGGTCCTATTAATTGATGCAAATAATAAACCATTCTGCACCTTACAGTTTTAGATAGTAGCTTGGAGGAAATGAGAGGTTAAATGACTTGACTAACATCCCATAGGAACTTGACTATGTAGTCGATAAAGCGCTACACCTAGAGTCAGGAAGACCTGAGCTCAGGTCCCACCTCAGACATTTACTAGTTGTGTGATCCTGGGCAAGTCATTGAACCTCTGTCAGCCTTAGTTTCTTCATGTGTAAAATAGTCATAATAATAGCACCTAACTCCCAGGGTTGTTATGAGGATAAAATGAAATAATATTTGTAAAGTACTTTGTAAATCTTAAAGAACTTTATAAATGCTAGCTATCATTTTTGGTGGTGGTGGTGGTCATAGTAGTAGTAGTAGTAGTAGTAGTAGTAGTAGTAGTAGTAGTAGTAGTAGTGTATACAAGGGTGGGATACTTGAGCCCAGTTTTTTTTTTTACTTCAAGACTGGATCTCTATTCATTATACTATGCTACCTATCAAATATCTTGTATGATAATTTATTAGCAGTGCATTATAGCCTATTCACACTCACCATATGCTATGCCATTGCCATTTAGGTGTCTTCCTTCTTTCTTTCCTTCCTTCCTTCCTTCCTTCCTTCCTTCCTTCCTTCCTTCCTTCCTTCCTTCCTTCCTTCCTTCTTTCCTTCCCTCCCTTCCTTTCCTTCCTTCCTTTCTTTCTTTCTTTCTTTCTTTCTTTCTTTCTTTCTTTCTTTCTTTCTTTCTTTCTTTCTTTCTTTCTTTCTTTCTTTCTTTCTCTCTCTCTCTCTCTCTCTCTCTCTCTCTCTCTTTCTTTCTTTCTTTCTTTCTTTCTTTCTTTCTTTCTTTCTTTCTTTCTTTCTTTCTTTCTTTCTTTCTTTCTTTCTTTCTTTCTTTCTTTCTTTTCTTCCTTCTTTCCTTCCCAAAACCTTAATCCCACTGTACTCTGAAGCCCATCTGTCTGTGCTCATCCTGTGTTTTCGAAGAAGACCATGACATCAGAGAAATGATGATATAACATGCACTTGACTTTGTTTTGAGTGACACAAGACTGTGCCAGGTCACCAGCCTTACCTTACCCTCCTAAGCCATCTGGATCCAGTGACCAGATTCATCAGGATTACTGGAGATGACTCAGGATGCACTGGGAGATCTTGGCCTCTTCAGGTAGTCACTTAGAATGAGGTAAAGCCATTCACTGAATAAGCCTCTCTAAGAAGTAATCAGGGAATGGCCCCTTTAAGGGGTAAAAGGAAAAAAATAACAAGTTAAGTCAAACTGGGAGGGAAAGAGCAACGGTTACTATTTATAATCACTCTGAATCTAGGCAGGTCCAGAAAACAGCCATTAAGTGGAGTTTGTGCAGGGACCTATTGGTGTGCAATCTATGGACTTCAGAGTGCACTGGGTTTAAAGGTTTTGGGAAAGAAAAGAAAAAGAAAGAGAGAGAGAGAGAGAGAGAGAGAGAGAGAGAGAGAGAGAGAGAGAGAGAGAGAGAGAGAGAGAAGAGAGGAAGGAAGGAAAGAAGGAGAGAGAAAGAGAGAAAGAAGGAAAGAGACAGAAAGAAATCTAGCCAGGAAACCCCAAGTTAACTGGGCGTCCTTTGGTCATCCACATGTACCTTCCTTCAGAGAGAAGGCAGGGGGTGGGGGTGGGAGGGACAGAAGGGATTCGACCAGCTGAGTTACTCTGAAGCCCATATATTGCAGAACAATAAGTCCCTGCCCAAACTCCCCTTAATAGCTCTTTTCAGGACCCTCCCGGCTTTAGAGTGATTATCAATAGTAACTGTTGCTCTTTCCCTCTCAGCTTGATTTACTTATTTTTGTCTTTTGCCCATTAAAGGGGCCATTCCCTGATTACTACTTAAAGAGGTCTATTCACTGAATGGGTGTTACCTCACTCTGAGTACCTGAATAGGCCAAGGTCTCCCATTGCATCCTGGGCCTTCTCCAGTCATCCTGATGAATATCTGGTCACTGAATCTGGATGGCTCAGAATGGGAAAGTGAGGTTGGTGACCTCGCACAGTCCTCCTTCACTCAAAACAAAGTCAAGTGCAAGTCATGTCATCATTTCTCTGATGTCATGGTCTTTTTCAGAAACAAAGCATGAACATAGGTGACCCTCAACTTGAATTCTTTAGATGGCAAAGTATCCTATGATTTAATTTAATATCTGGGCAAAATGAAAATCTAGATTATTTTCAAATTCTTCAAATATGATTCCCTAGACTATTAAAAGGTTATGTGGAAAACACCTATTATGCAAACACAGGGACTATTAGAAACATCTTTGAAGACTATTGCTTAAGAATAATTTTTCACATCATTCAACTTCAATTAATACAAATGCATCAAGGCTTAGTTATTAGAGGACTAAGCTTTGGGTCCAGGAGATTTAATTTCAAATTCTGTCTTTGAAAGTTACTGTACGTGTGACTCTGGGCAAATAACTTAACTTCTCTATGCTTAGACAAGAGGATTAACCCAACACTGGTCATTTCATGAGCCATTTCTTTACCAGGAATTGTTTGTAGAGTATAGATATTAAAAATTACTAATCTTGGATCATACAGGTTACCTTATATTCTGATGAGGTTTAAGTATTAGCCTCTCAAGAGATGACTGTAACCAGAGTTATGCTACTGCATCTTATTTTAAGATGTGTCACTGAGCTGTTGTGAGAATCTTTTCATGTGAAGGAAATAAATACCTGTTCCATACATAATTATGCATTGAATACTTTTAAAATCTGCCTTTTGGGGAACAAAACATGAACCTAAATGTAAACTTTAAATAATCTGTCTGGGGCATCAGACTTGGAGATTTATGAGCTGGACAATATTAGGAAAGAGAGTCTAGCTCCCCTTTCATGAGAGACTTGGACTTTGTGTGTAGGTCCAAAGCAAAGGGGTCCTTTTGGGAGAGGGACTTAGGTGCAATAGACTCTGGGCTTGGCAGTGGTTCTTTAATATTATAATCGAAGACTGAGAACTTGAAGGGACTTCTGTCAGTCTAGTATAACCCTTTCATTTTGCAGATGAAGAAAGTGAGGTTCAGAAATACTACAGAATTTGCCCAGAGGAAACAGCTAGTAAGTCTTATTTTCTAAGTCGTGGAAGCCCCAGTTAACAAAGCCATTAAGCAAGACAGTTCAATATTAGAAGCAGTTAGAACAAAGCCCAGTTTTACCCCTATGATTATTCCATCTCTAGGAAAGAATTGCTTTATAATATACTTCTTGAATTATTGTGGTATTTGGCCTGACGACCTAATTATTTTTAAGTTTATAGAAAGGTAGTAATTAACTGTGAAATGCTTTTTAACAACTGAGTTATATTATATTTTAATGCTATCATCCTCTGGGTAAAAGCTATATAAGGGGATGTCCCTTTTCAAAGATGTAACAAGAAAATTAAAAGCAAAGTGAAAAAATGAAGAGGTATAATTTTCATTAAAAGGTAGAAAGGATTAGCCTCCCACCAGAAATGATTGCATAAAACCAAGTTGCTTATTATAGATAAGCCTTGCTTGTCATCTAAACTGCAATCTTTAGTAGCTTAGAAACAACCTAAGCCACAGTAAGCACACATGGCAGATTATACTGCGCTTACTGAATCTAATGAGTTTTTGAATTTTGTTGACGGTTTTGGAATCAGAGCAAGTGATGTGTGCCTTTTATTAAACTGAGCAACCCCAGATGCATCAAACAATAAAAGATGCTGAGATATTCCTGTAAGACACATAAGCTACATGGACAGCGTGTCTGGGCACTTTATAAAAAACTGTTGTATTGCTTACAGAGAGAGGAGTGCGTGTACTTTATAAAAATAATATCCAAAAGGAATAGTATGAAATATCAGCAGGGGCTGAAATGTGAACTAGTTCTTGGCCTGAGAACATCTTTAAGAGAGATTTCCCATACTTGTTGGTTTCTGGACAAGGAAGTAGGAAAGGCCAAAAAATGTTTTTCCTAATATGATAATTAGTTATTAAATAAAAGAGGGAGAAATACTCATTTCTCACAGTTTGAGTCTTGTCTTTGATTCATACTGGCTGCATGACCCTTGTTAGAGCACTTCACCTTGCAGTGTACCATGCAATTATTTAAGGCTATAAGCCGCAGAGAAGAAATCCACATTGGTAAAGAATTCTCCAAACTGGGAACTTCCATCACTGATGAAATTACAAGTCATGTAGAATAAAAAAGGAAGAGGACCCTCTTTTCCTTTAATAAATGAATATATTAGTAACTTCTGGGTAAAAGTTTCTTCCATGCATAAATTATATTTTCTGCTAGAATATAAGCTTCATGAAAAGCCCATGATTATATTATTATTTACTTTTGTACCACCCACACTATTTCCCCATTTTAGGAATTTGTACAACATTTAAATTTTGTTGTCATTGTTCTAATATATATACACACACATATGAGATCTGTTTTCAATGAGCAAAAATCAGACTTCTCACTTTCCCATCCCAAGTCTCTCCATCTAATTGAGAAGCAAAGAAAAACAGAATTCCTGTTACAAACACGTATAATCAAATGAAACAAATTTCCATATTGGCAATGCTCCAAAACAAATATAAAAATCACTTTCCACTCTGAATCCTTCACCTTTCTATCAGGAGGTGGGTAGCATGTTTCATCATTAGTCATCTGGAATTGTATTTGGTCGTTATAGTGATAAGAGTTCCTAAGTCTTTCAAAGGTATTTGTCTTTACCATATGGTAAAACAATACTGTCATTGTTTTAATTGTTTTCCTGGTTGTGTTCATTTCATTCCAAATCAGTTCACACAAGTCTTGCCAGGTAGCTCTGAGACCATCCCTTTCATAATTTCTTAAAGCACAACAATATCTCATCACATTTATATAGCATAACTTTTTCAACCATTCTCCAACTGATGAGCACCCCTACAAATTCCCATTCTTTGCCACCTCAAAAAGAGCCACTGCTCTTATCCCTTGTTTGGACAGATGTATACTTGAGTACCCTAATTATGTGAGATAGTGTCCCCTAACCTTCCTTTTTCTCTCCTAATACCCCCAGTGTACTCCTCTTTCTCTTTACCCCTACAGTACCCTTCTAATTTTGCCCTTGACCTATGACTCAGAACTAGGTGTTAAGCAACAGAGCTGCCAGTTGGAAGCTCTTCCTGTCAAACTGTCCTGATATGTGTCCGGTGGTACTAGGGTATGGTCTGAGATCTCCTCTTGACCTGGTGCACAACTCTCCCTGGGTAAAGGAGTGCTCCTTTCATAGAGTGCTCCTGACCAGACCCAATCCCCAGTGTTGGCAAAGTTCTGAGTCTATTTTTCCATGCTGACCTGGGCCTGAAAAGTAACTCACTGTGGCCTTGTACAGATTTTCCAATCAGGATTCAGTCTGGGGTTTTTAAAAAATCTATTAAGAGGAGAATTTTTTTGTTTTTTTTTAAGGAAGCCCCGACCATCTGAAGACAATACCTTTTAAGTGAATAAAGTACTCGATAGAGTGAATATGTTCACTAAAAGAATATGTAATTGTTCAATGACATTACGAAAAAAACTAGTTTAAACTCAAATCAACACACGCCTATCCAAAAGCAGAAAAAGCTCATGAACTCAAATAGAACTAAAAGAAAGGGTGGAATATGGAAGAAAACACAGGATTTTAGAGTCACAGCTACCTGGGTTCAAATTTTAGGATTTCCAACTATTTCCACTGAGATTGTAGGAAGGTCACTTAACTCTCAGGTTTCTGTTGCCTTTTCTGAAGAAATTTGACTAGATGAGCTCTGAGGTCCTGTCTGCATCTGGATTTGTGATTTTCAAATGTGCTACTTTTGTTCTGTATTCTTCCAAAGAAAGAGGTAAATGTGTAACTCATTTTTATATGAAGAACTGGCTGATATGTAGCCATGCATTTATAGAAAGAGTAAAGTTCAAACCCCTTTAATTGGGATTCCAGGCCCTCTATAATCTGGAAGACCTTTCTCCTCTTGTTTGATATGACTTCTTTCCATCATCTTTGGGGTATTTTGTGTTCCTTAAAGGGTACTCTGTGCTTTTGCTTACACTTCTCTGTGCCTAGAATGTCTTTCCTCCATCTTTAGTTGAATTCCTAATCCTTTTTCTTCCTTCCTTCCTTCCTTCCTTCCTTCCTTCCTTCCTTCCTTCCTTCCTTCCTTCCTTCCTTCCTTCCTTCCTTCCTTCTTTCCTTCTTTCCTTCTTTCCTTCCTTCCTCCACTTTCTTAAAATTTAATTTTTAAAAAGTGAAGATCCATCATTTCTTTCTCCTCCCTTCCCCTTCTCTCCTTCTTTCCTCCATTCTGAAACAAAAAATCTTTAAAACAAAACTCCTGGTATAATGGTGTAGTCAAATAAAACAGATTCTTGAATTGGCCATCACCCAGAAAACCAAACCAAAACAAAAACATCAAAACCAAACCCAAACCCCCAAATTTCCCAACCTGTACACTGAGTCTAGCTCCTCTTGGCAAGCAGACTCCCAAAGATTTGATATTTTCTATAATGATTTTAAGTGGAATTTTTCTATCTCTTTCTGTTTGATTTTTGTGGATAATATACAGAAATACTGATGATTTGTGTGGGGTTTATTTTATATCCTGCAACTTTGTTAAAGTTAATTGTTCCAATAGCTTTTTAGTTGAGTCTCATCATATCCTCTGCCAAAAGGTGATGATTTTATTTTCTCTTTGCCTATGCTTATCAGGAGGTGCTGCCCATTCTTTGAAGTCTTACTCAAATGATGCCTCCTTCTCTAGGAATTCACTGACTTTTCCTATTAGTAAAGACCTTCTCTCCCCTCTCCTTGCCGTGCTACCCACCTTAAATCACGTACAGTCATTCTGTATCTTTTCAATGTACTCATTTTATAATCTTTTGCATTAGAACTATCTATAATACAAAATACAATCCCTCCCTCCCCACACTGGGCTAAAAGATTCTGAAGGTCAGAGATTACTGTGTCATCATTTTTGTATCACACTTTACATTGTATTTGTTTCCTTGTTATCTCCTTCAGTAGGGCAGCTAGGTGGCACAATGGACAGAGTGCTGGGTCAGGAGTCATTAAGACCTGAGTTCAAATTTGACCACAGACACTTAGTGGATAAAGTGTCAGATCTGGAGTCAGGAAGACTTATCTTCACGAGTTCAAATTTGGCCTCAGACACTTATCAGCTGTGTGACCCTGGATAAGTCACTTAACCCTGTTTGCCTTTGTTTCCTCATTTGTAAACTGAGCCGGAGAAGGAAACAGCAAACCAGTTGTTTGTAAATTTGCCAAGAAAATCTTCAATGTTGTTATGAAGAGTTGGACGTGACTGAAATGACTGAACAACATATCTCCCCAGTTAGATTGTGAGCTCCTTGAGGGTAGGCACTTTCACCTCCCTCTTTTTGTATCCTCAGTGCTTAGCATAGTGCCTTCAACATAGTAGGTGTTTCATAAATGTTTATTGACCAACTACTGACTTAATCACTTCCAAACACAGAGATTTGAACCCCATATGTGCTTAATAAATACTTGTTGAGTATGAATACTGTATTAGCAAAGTTTCAAAAGATAATAAAATTGGAAAGGACCATCTGAGTTAGAAAATTATGGTTGCAAATGTGAGAAAATGTTATTAAAATTTTTCTCCTGTCTGAGAAAAAGAATAAATTTAGGTACCTGAAAATGTTGAAAAATCATCTCATCCAGTTTCCCACAAAATTCAAGAATTAACTTTTGAAACGTGCTGAAGAGTATTGCTCTGCCTTGTTTACAGTGACTGATTGCATGACATTCTCAGTTTTATTATTGTGGCTGATATAACAGAGGGACTTAAAGGGATAGTCTAATTTTTTTCTGGTTGTTCAGTTATTTCAGTTACGTCTGACTCTTTGTGATCCTATTTGGGGTTTTCTTGGCAAAGATACTGGAATTATTTGCATTTCCTTCTCCAGTTCATTTTACCAATGAGGAAACTGAGACAAAGAAGGTAAAGTGACTTGCCCAGGGTCACATAGCTAATAAGTGTGAGGCCAGATTTGAACTCTTGAAGATGAGTCTTCCTGACTTCAGGTCTGACACTTTATTCACTGAACCGCCTAGTTACAATGATAGTTTAATTATATAGTACTTAATTAAAATTTCAGTTGTCTTTATAATACCAATAGTAAAGTCAGTTGGGAAACATGGTGAGGAGTAGGTAGGTCCTTAAGCTGCAAACCCTAAGCTGGTTTGATAGTAAAACTAAGATAAATGCTTCCTTAGTCATATGGAAAATAGAATTAATGATGATGATCGTGGCTAGCAATTATTTGTATTTTAAATGATCATTTCAGGCAATATTGCCTAACCAATTGAAGTTTAAAAACGTATAAGAAGAGCCCCAAATCTGTAATAGTTGGACACTCTCTGAATCATAAAATCTTGCTTCATTCCTGTCTGTGAAAGTGGATTTTACATGTCCTATATTGTTAGCTCAAGCACTGACCCATACCCAAAAAAGGTTGCAGAATTACTGGTGAGACAAGCAGGAAATGTAATGAAATGTAAAAGTTTTTTCCCCATTTTTCATGCTTGAGGAAGGGAATAAATTCGGGTCCCCCTAAAAATCCTTAGAAAAGAAAACCCCAAAAAAGGAGTTCTCGTTTTTTCCTGAAATGAGTCTGAGAAAGTGAGTGAAAGTGAATCTTGTATTGCTATCAGAAAGAACCTGAAAGGAGAAAAGAAAGAAATTGAGGTAGAAGGTTCTTTTCTTTTTCCCAGTCACTTTCGAAAATGAATTCACTTTCTGGGAAATAGAAATAGATAAGCAACATGTGCCTAAATGAGCTGCACTAGGATGCAGACAGTACTTGAAATAGTTTCAAATTGAACAGCTTTATAATAATATCAGGTCAGGAAAACACAAGACTCAGGTCTTGTATCCAGATTATTAGCTTGAGCTGAATCTCCTCTTATTCTAGCAGTGCTGGTGTGTTTTTGGATATCAGCTGTCTTGGGATTTGACTAATGTTGCCTGCTGCTCATTTTTGGCTTAATTGCACTCTATTAGGTGTAATACCTCATGGAGTGCTTCTGGAGGGGCCATCAACATCACCTCATGGAAAGAGGTGCAGTTTTTGAGCAGGATTGTGCTGGGAAATCATTTAAAAACTGGTTCTCCAGAAAACAAAATAGGTATTACACACTTTTAAGCATAATCTATATTTTCTATGTCACTTTCTTAAGTCCAAACAATCGATAAAACAATGGCTCAAGCTCCGATAACATTTGCTGATTTCTGAGATGTAAATGCTGAAACTGAACATTTAACAATTGTCTCTTCTTGTGAGATGGTATGAGCTGACTCTAGCTGCCTCCTGTCTGTGAGGGTCTATGTAGGGCATTAGTGTCATGGTACATGAGAAGCCACATGGATTGCTGGAAGTGGAGTCGGCTAGCTACCTATTTGAGTCCTGCCTCTGGCTCTTTCGTGATCCAGGACCATGGACACATCATTTCTCTGAGATGAGTGCAGCTCTCTAAGGATTATCTATTAAATTTGAGATGGATTTTTGCAAACTAAATCCTTGACATTATCATACTAGGTTATCATATGTATGACATGTTACTTAGGCAATTAATTATATATATTGCTTTGAAAGTACATACATATTAAAAAACTCCCTAAATATTTAAGAGTTATTGGGATTTTCTTTTTAGTAAGGTAGGAGGAAGCAGATAATATGATTTTATCATTATAGAGAATTTCTGAAGAGAACACTTCTGTCAATACAGATTAGTAGCTGTTGAGGAATTTACAGTTTTAGGGAGTTATCTTTGACACTAAGAGGTTAAATTATTTGCTTAGGATCACACAAATGGTATATATGTGCCAGAGACAGGCACTGAATCTAGAACTTCTTGACTTTGAACTCTCTCTACTCACTCTTTGCACCATGTTGCTTCTATCAGAAAATTACATGCCGAAAGATAGCATGGAACCCTTTAGTATACATATGAAACAATAGCCAAGGAGAGATTTAACTTGTCTTTCTTTACAATCTAATACTACATCATTGACTAATGAAATATTTAAAGGATTAAAAAAAGGACATACATATTGCTGACCAATTTTTATATCAAGAATTCAAATATTAAAAAGATATAAATTTCTTATGAACTATCCATTAAAATTTGCGTTCTCTTTAAATAAGATTGACTGCTAGTTATAAGTTCCATTTGGTTCCACTCCTGAAACCATTAAGTCATGCAATGCATAGAACATTGAACTCAAGTTCTCCAGGAATACCCGAGTTCAGATCCTGATTCAGACTCTTGCTAGGTATATGACCCCGGGCAGGTCATTGTTTGCCTCAGTTTCTTATCAGTAAAATGGGGATAATAAAAACATCTACTTCCAGGGTTGCTGCAAAGATCAAATGAGATAGTATTTGTAAAGCATGTTGCAACCCTAAATATAAATGCTGGCTAATATTAATAACAAGAAAAAAACATGCTTCTCTTTTGATGCCATGGAGTCTATGCAAAATATCAAGATGAGACACTCAAAATGATTCTATATAATGTAATCTGTGCGGGCTATACTAAAAATTAGAAGAAAATTTTAGTAATTTAGGAAACAAAGGAAGTTTCATTTCCACAAGGTAAAAACTTCCTAAAGAGAAAGTTGACCTGTGGCCTAGTAGAGTCAGGTGAAGAATATCAGAAACTAACGCCCAGGCCTGATGAGTTTGAGGAAAGGCTTATCAGAAAAGAGAATCCAACTGCGTTTGTTAATGGAGTTGTAGAAGATTGTGACCCTAAAGAGAATGGATCAATCCATTATCTGATGGGAGGATCTATCCTGCATGAACTTGATAAAAAGGGCTTCCCTTCCATAGCTCGCTCTCTCACTCAGCCTTTTGGAAAGCAGGCCTACTTTGGCCAAGGTATTCAATTCCTCTGAACTTCATTTTAATAAATTTTACTTGATACCTTTTTGGTGAGTCAAGTTTGTCATTAACAGTAAGATTGGAAAAATTTTATGAAAATGATTTTTGAATATTAATGTCTTAGTACTATTTGATAGAGTAAAGTTTGAAAGACCCTTTAAAAATGAATATTTCTATAATTCATTGTAGAGACCAGTGAACCAGAAGTGAGATAAAGAATCCTAAACCTGATTACAGGGCAGCTAGACGGAGCAGTGGATAGAGTGCCAGGCCTGGAGTCAGGAAGATTCATCTTCTTGAGTTCAAAACCAGCCTCAGACACATGTGACCCTGAGTAAGTCACTTAACTCTCTTTATCTTAGTTTCCTGTCTATAAAACAAGTTGGAGAAGGAAATGACAAAACACTCCAGTATTTTTGCCAAGAAAATCTCAAATGACGTCATAAAGTTGGACACAACTGAAAAAAATGACTAAATAACAAAAATCTTGACTATAAAACCATAATTGGGGCAAGATAACTAGGGCATTCTTCCAGGGAACACAGATTTGAAAGTGCATTGATATCACTTGTGGTCCTTTAATAGCACAGAAACAACTAAGTTAGCTTGCCTAGTTATCTGGAATAATTAATTAAAATTATTATATTCCCCCCTCTCCTTGTTTGTGTTGGCCCTGACTGGGTTATAGTCTTGGCAGCAACACCTCTAGTCAGTTCCTACCTAGCCCAGGCAGTTAATTACTCTCACTTAGTCAGTCAAAAAGTAAGTGTCTACTATGTGGCAAACATTATGCCATCCTCTGCTCTCAGGAGGCTTCCACTCTTTCAAGGGAGGTTGGTTTCTTGCTCCTTCTTTGTGGGTGAAAATTGCTGGTTATAAGCTCTACTTGGTCCTACTCTTGAGCACCTGTGTGATCTTAATCGAATTTACTTCAGCCTTTCTTAGCCTATTTACTCACCAATAAAATGGGAACAACAGCTCCTGCCTTGCTTCCTTTCTGGGGTTATGTGAGATATAAGTGAGATGATATATGTGAAAGTACATTTTTAGAGTTTTACCTAAATGAAAGGTATTACTACTGGTACATTCTTAAGTAGCTCTTTTTTTCTCAATTAGATTATAATCTCCTTGGGTGGCAAAACAGGGTTTTCTACTTCTTTTGTCTGCCTCTTTCTGCTCCACCTTCAGAGCTCAATGAATGTTTGCTGATTGAGTACGCAGAGCTTAGCTGCTGATACTTTTGTGTTAAGCCTTTCATGCTGTGGGTTCTATACATACAGATTGTCCCTCCCCCGCCATTTCCCTTTCCTAGTAAATAATATCATTGGCCTTTCTCTAAAACAAATTCTACAAACTCAGAAAAACTTGTTTTTCAGAATAGATTAACGTCTATAAAACTCTCTGGGATCTCCATAATTCATTCCAAGGCTCAAAACACTTTAATTTGTATTTTACTTTTAAAATTGGCCAAAGTGTAGTGAAAGAGTAAAACATTCAATATCCAAACAATGTGGTTGAATGTTCATTGGTTAAAATATTCCTCTACTTTATATAAGATCCAAAAGAAAAAGTTATATATAAGGCAAAACGTATAGCTCCATAAGCAAATAAAGCAGGGACAGATAGAAAATAGCCAGTGTTTGGACAGAGCAGCTGGGGAAGTTTTGATTAAACCATTTCTATTTCCAAACAGGAATTCTGATTACAGGATCTGTCACAGATATGCTACCTCTTAATATGTTAAGCTAAGCAGACTTTACTGTAAATGCAAAGAAACGATTTCTCCAAAGTGCTAACTTTTTTTTTCTTGTAGCCCTATTTCATTTCAAAGACCTCAGATTTCTGTTGTGCTTCTGGATTGTTAATGGACAATTTTCAGATTCAGACTTGAATATATTTGGGTGACCCTAGCAAGTATTGTGAAAAGCTAAGAGCCTGAATCTTGTCCAGAATCTACCCCCTATTTCATCCTCATAGACACACTGGAAATATAGTTAATCAGGTGGACAGTCAGTGGATAAATCAGTAAATCAGTCAGTCAACAAGAACTTATTAAACAGCTACTATGTGCCAGGCATGGTGCTAAGTGCTGAGGGACCCAAGGAAAGGCAAAAAAAAGCCCCTGCCTTCAAGAAGGTTATATTTGAATGGAGTAGAAGGTAAAACCTAGGTACATGCAAGATGAAAACAGTTTGAATGGAAGGTAGTGTGAGAGAGGTGGTACCATCAGGTAATGGAGATGAATGATCCTTGAGAATCCTATCCCTATCTACCTGAATCCCACTTGGGTTCAGAAAATACCCTCTATGGCATTGGGAGAAAAACAGAGTAAATTTTCTCTGAATTGACTGCATGGAGTGGGCAAGGGAACTGTGTGGAGTTTTAGGAGATTGGGGAAAGAATACTTTCCACTCTGGGATCAGAATTGAAGGAATTCCAGTAGAAACCTCTGTGACTTTGGGAAAGCTCTTTCAACTTCTTGGTGCCTCACTTGCCTTCACTGTAAAATAGGGATTATAAAGCTTGTGGTCCCTTACAGCTTTGTTTAGATGCTCAAATAAGATAAAATAAGTGAAGTGCTTTGAAGAATTTTAAACACCATATAAATACCAGCTGTTCAGTTGTTGTTCACTACCATCTTGTTCGTATCTTTTTTTCTATGAAGTTATGATAGACCTAACTGGACTATCAATACACATTTATTAAATGGTTACTATGTGCCAGATACTGTGCACAAATATGAAAAAGACAGTCCCTTTTCCTCAAACAACTTACAGTCTAATGAGGGGATTCAACACACAAACAGGCTTTCAGCCTGTTCAAGAGACTTGAGGGAAGATATCCAAGTACAAACCATCATTCTGCTGTTATTTTATTTTATTTTATTTTTTGTATTTAATGCTCTATAGACTATTGCGCAGATACATAGAATTATTGCTCTTGAAAACTGAGTAAGAGTATGGGGATGTAAGCTCATATTGACTACATCTTTGAGACAACTTCAACTGCAGACAGGACAACAGGGAAGAAATATACCCTGTCTTATACCCACAGAGTTTAATTTCTTTAGTTAGGTCTCTATTTTTGAAAGTTTGAATTCTGTATTGTTGTTCAACATGGCAGCATCTCTTGTTCTGAAAAGTTTATGTCTCAGTGTAGTGGTAAATCGTTATGAATTTCACTGCAGTACACTGCCTCTTGGTATCTGTGATTCGAAAGTTATCTCCCCATTAGACCCTAAGCTCCATGAGAGCAGGAGTCTTGGTTCATCTAAGTTTTTGAACCTCCCCCAATGCCTGGCATAATATGGCAGTAGGCAAGGCAGGGTGTAGCAAATGACAAGGGCACAAGGTAAGTCTGAGTCTCAGCACTACAATTTATTGCCTGTGTAAGTCTTTTAACCTCTTTAGATGTGTCATGTCCCCAGGTAGAATGTAAACCCCTTGTGGGAAGGGGCTATTTTTGCTTTTCTAATTCTATCCTGGTGCTTGGCACAGTCTTGGCAGAAAGCAAATGTTAAATACAGTAAATACTTTTTTATTCATTTGGTGGATATTATTTGAATGTTGAATGAATAAACTGCATCTCAGTTTCATTATCCACAATTATCCAGAAGCAGCTTAGTATAGTGGATCGGAAATTAGACCTGGAGTCAGGATAACCACCACAGGAATGTGTTCTTTACTGGTATGTTGCTTAGGCTGTTCTCTAAGCACCTGGTGGAGAGATTTCCTACCCTGATGAAATCACAGATTCTTAACGTTTTGACATAATAGTAAATCAGGGCAATGACAAGAGCACTAGCTTTAGAGTGAGAAGACCTTGATGCAATTCTTGGTTCTGCCAGTTATTTTCCTTCTTTGGGTCTCATTTTCCTCACTGCATAATGAGGGGATTGTACCAGGTCCCTCTTAGGACAAAATTCATGATCCCATGATAATGCTTTGTTTCATAGGGATATTGTATGGATAAATTAGATGAAAATAAAGTAGATTAAAAGGTGTATATGTGTAACCATCATATATATAACATTAATGTTAGTATTATATTATTATTATGTATTAATATTTTGCCTATTAAGAGTCATCATTTTCTTTGAGGGAAAGTTTTATGCAGTGTTTTTAAGGAAAACTTAATCTTTTGCAGTTTCAAGTCACCCCATGAATGAAACATAAATGAAAAATAAGCATTCATTTTTTCTTTCATTTTTTGTTGTTGTATGTAATTCAGGATATTGTATAGTATAATCGTTTGGGATTAGGATAACTGTGGTAGAATTCACAGATCTAGAAAAAGTCACCCACTTGAACCAAGGCACAAATCCAATGGCAATGACTAGAATATTACTATCTTACTCTAATTATCCTACTGACAGAAGCTGGGACTGAGTCCCATCATAACAGCTGATCCTAGTGGAGAAAGATACTCCCTCCCCCCACCCTCCACCCCCCACCTTGATGACAAAAACTTTAAACTGACAAGGTAACTCTGAGTTTACATATCTGTAGCACTTACATCTTGGTTGGACATTTCCCAGTAAGGTCTTTCTCCATAGGACATCACCTCCCACATGACAATGCCATAGCTCCATGCATCACTAGCTGATGAGAACTTCCTGTAGGCAATAGCTTCTGGGGCTGTCCATCTTATGGGGATTTTTCCACCCTGGAAAATATGTTGTATATTATTCAGTTGACCCACAGCAGAGAACGCCAGCTCCATTTCAAACTTGGGATTACTGTCATCAAAGATCTTTCTGACAAAAAAAAAAAATTCTGAACACTCAATAATGGCTTGGCAATTTAAATGGAAAATAGAAAGAAAATGGAATATTTTTAAACTGTTAAG